>NC_081344.1:8069364-8117262 GCF_029784015.1 Lycium ferocissimum | reverse complement strand
TGGACGTTCGCTTTGGTAAAAATCGTGTATTTTTATACCCTTTTGGCTCCGGACTCAAAATCTACTACTAATAAATCAATGTTATGGATCATGTTAAAGTATCAGTATTAATGTGCACTGAATAAGCCAATACAAGGGCATCACCAAAAAATGCTTTCTACGATGTATTGGAAAAAAGAACGAAGTATCTCATTGAATTGTAAATGTTCTTATAACGATGGATTCATAGTTTGAAGAAGCATCTCTAAATGTGAAATCTTCAGTTGTTATTAACATCTTCTCAAACTCCAGAACAAGAATCTCACGGTAAGATGTCAATCAAACTTCAAAAACAATTTAGAACGTGTCCTGTCCTTCACAACAGATACATATTAGCTCGTAGAATCAAGCGACAAGTGAAACACTCTGATCAATGAATTTTAAGAAAATAAAACGCATCTTATATTAGACCAGCATAAAGCTCGTACAGAATCAAATAGAACACATACTATTGCACTTGGCACCGATATCATCTCTAGCCAAGTTTTTGTCCCACAAGCTATAAACATTTACTTAAGATGATTGCATCAGGATTCTTCCCTAACAGGTCTATATGATTTCTAACCATCCATACCTAATTCGCCCGGCTTTTAATTACATCAAGTCCCATTTCAGTCGGATCAGTCGCCTGCAACTCGACCTGAATTCCATCGAGCTCTCTCTTGAATCTGTCCTTTGAACTGGCATAGATCATCTTGCTTCTCACTCTTGCTGTGTCAGGGGACCTTACAAAAGAAAAAACACAAATGAGACAAAAGTGTCTCTTATAGTATCCATTAAAATGCATAGGAACATTTAGTATTAATACCATGCGATGAAAAAGATCCTGCTTTTTTGGCAATTTTCCTCAGTCACGAAGTCAAAATCGTAGACAGCATATCTGCATTCATCAGCAGGAAGACTTTCAGCAAAGTCTTCGTAGCTTTGTGTTGGCTCACCAACTTTTTCAACCACAACCTGTTTTTGCTTCTCTTCTATCTTGAAAACAATAAATCGGTGAGTTCTTTTTGCTTTCAGCTCCAAGAACCTTAACTTGCAGTCATCATGCACGGCCATTCCAGATGCTGCGTTGGCCTATAGCATGAACAATATCACATCCCCCAATCATGTTAGAAATTTTCCACATTCAAATTGATCACACCAGCATCTATAGCAAAATGATTCTAATCCATTTTTAAAAAGTGTAGAATATTGTTGGAAAGGAATTGACGATAAATTTCCATTGTGCCTAGTTGATCAATCAAGAACATAGAAACCAGTTTAAATTCGAATTCTGTTCTGTTTCTTTTTAAAGGCATAAATATCGTGAACCCCGCTTTTTCTCCCTTTGGTGACCCGAATCCCAATCTCATGGTTGCTGGTGGAGAATCAGTTTCATTAGGTTATTCCTCAATTATCATGTCATTACATTACGATGCAGCAGCAATTTTATCTATGTCTGAACGCCGTACAGAATAACACCTATCTTACCCATTTTTTTCATTAATAAATTTTTTGTTAAAAGAAGTGAGGAGAAAGGAGGGGTAAAGGTTCAACAAGATCTTGGCAACAAATGCTAGCGAAGACATCATAACCATGAGGTCTCGGATTCGAATCCAACTGAGGTAAAAAAGGCGTTTTCTTCCTATCTTTCCAAGCTTCGGTGGCCACAGTTGGCATGTACATGTGCTCGTGGGAGGTGGCAAGTACCTGTAGAATGGGTCGAGGCGCGTGCAGCTGGGCCGACTGCGCACCTCGACCCAGTCGGATCCCCTGCCACCTCCCACCAACATCGTGTACTGTAAATAGTTTCATCATGCTAGAACATATGAGAAGAAATCATCTAGTATTTTCGTCTGGGAATTGAACCTGAGAACTCGTGATGCTCAATAGTCAAACCACTTCATTAACCACTAGGTCCACACCCTTGGGTGTAACATTGCTATTTTAGCCAGGTAATAGCTTGGATTATCCTCCAGAAATTAAAAAAAAATGTAATCATTAAGAAGGAATAGGAAGAGAGCAATCATCATATTCATTATAGAGTTAACTAGGATCCATTCTAGTTAAATCATTTCATAAGGTCCACCACATCTTTAATTTTTACCCCGCAGCATTCAAGCTATACAGGAACAACATTTCAAAAGACAAAAATCCTACATATGCAATTTGTAATTCCAAAAAACGTTAAAAAAAAAAAATCAGTTTGAAAGCATACAAGTCCATGTCCCCAAAGTGAAAATTAAATGATCTGTAACACAGTATACCTACTGATTAAACACTTTTTCAGCTACACCCAGATGAAAACAAATCAGAAATTTTCAATTAAAAGAACACTCCAAAGTAATCAAACACTAGCTGATCACACAAATTTCTACAAAAATCACAATTTAGGTGAACACCCAAATAGCTTCTCTTATCAGATAAATCACACCAACCACAAAAAAAGAACACACAGACACACAACACAAAAACAAAAAAGAAGAGGCCGACAACCTTAGCAGTGAAACTAAATATTTTTTCAAAAAAATGAAAGACTGACCATCTTGTTTGTGTGTTGATTTTGAAGGAGAATCAAAATTCAGAATAACTGAGTTTCTGTGTAATTTACAGGGAGGAAAGAGCTCTTCTTATACTCCTTATATAAGTGGCTGTCGTGTCGATTCTGTGTTTTGTGGGTGTGGCTTAAAGCAATGACTTTGCGCCGCGTAAATCTGTTTAAGTAGAAAGTCGGCATTCTATTATTTGAAGCTAGAAGTCGGCATTATTAGTATTTTCATTATTTCAGGATACTTTATTTTGGGGTCGTTATTTCACTCTCAAAGATATAACTATTAATTTCATGATTTTATCCTAATTAAATGTGAGATAAATTTATCCAAATTTAATCACAGTATTAATTATCTCTTGTCATTCTTACCAAACGAGCCCTTACATTTTATTTGAACAAACATTTAGAATCAACTTATTTTGAAAAGTGTTTTTAGAAAGAAAAAAAATGATGAGAAATAGTTTGTATTTAGTTGATTAAATAAAAAATACTTTTAAGCAGCAATTGTTGTTTGGTCAAGCTTTAAAAAGTGATTCTAAATGTATTTTTTCAAAAATATTTTTAAAAAAAGTACATTTGTGAAAAAAAAATATTTTGTTAGCTCCTGAAAAACAACTGTTGTTACTCTAAAAAAACACTTACTAATTTTTTTTCAAAAGTTTGATCAAACACCTCACGTTTAAAAATAAACACTTTTGACAAAACTTGGCCAAACAAGCTTTAGTTGTTGTTTACAAATAAATCTAGTGTTATGCGATGAGGTAAAGTATTAGTATGTTTTAGACCAAAAGAATAATCTTATGCAATAAAGTTTTTAAGGACACACATCAAATTCCGTGAGCTCATAAATAGATGTTGGTTCTAACATCATTGATTTTTATTTCTGTTTAAACTAGAGATATGTAATATTATGAAGAGTTGGATCCTTTGCAATCATTTGATGAATGATAGCAATAAAGAAAAAACAAATGGTAAAGTTTCACACTGGAAACATAAAACTACAACTATATTTTGTAAGACAATAACACCAACAATGTTTAATAAGACTGGACTTATCCAATCAAATTCAGAACAAAAGTTTCCGCACGTAAAGAACATTAGGTAAATGATTTCATTTCCCTGAACATACTACTGAAACATCTAACTTTATCAAATATCTATGTTGGTCTTTTCAGCTAGGCTCAAGGTTGTCGAAGCTTCTTTCCCAATGGTGAAGCCATAGTTAGTGTCCCTCAGAGAAGTAATAGGAGTTAACCTGTGATAGAAAAAAGATGTTTCTGTTACAATAAGATTTACTGAAGGACATTATACTTGCTACATATCATGTCACCACTTGTACAATGCCAAGTTTATCCTAAGTTCAGTACTTTTTGAGAATGCAATGTGTCTTACATCTGAGGATTTCTGTGGTGAAAGAGTAAACTGTACGGAGCATGCAACCCAGTCTCGATTCTGTTTGTCTGAGCCAAACTGTGATCATCAAGCTTCCCTTCGTGTTAAAGTTTACAGCAGAGCTGTTATGAAAACCAAATCCCAAAATGCGGCTAGTAGAATCATTGGCGATGCTGACATGCAACAAAAGAAAGGCAAAAGCTTTGAACAAATGCATAGAAACATTTGAGTCTTAAAACTGTGGAGAATGTTTATATTCGCATGTCAGTTGTTATATAGTAGAATCATTGAGACAGCATAAAATTAAATTTCAACCCAGCAACATCAAGCACACAACTATCTCACCCAAAGCAAAAACAATGTTCATCTTTTCAGCAGTTGAGGGTCCTAATCGTCTCTCATTGAACGATTCCAAATCAACATCTCCAGGCAAACCAAAGTTGCAGTCCATCTTCAGCATCAAAAAGTGTACGCTCATAAATGAGTAGAATAAAATACGATATAATTTTTCCGTCACATTATTTCCCTTTTTGCTACCTTAATAGGAAGCAATGTTGAGATACGAAGGAGAGATTTTCATTTGTATTTTCTCCAAAAAAATATAATACACATTTAGCATATGAATTTTTTTCCTTCATGAGTGTCAATGTGTCACAACAAAACCTTTGACCAAAAAGTTGAAGCAAAACTGAACAAGCCTCAGCACTTGACAATCTGAAATAACCAACTTCTCTAATATTGAGCGCAATTCAGCTTCATCTTCTTCCGAACTCTCTTTCCCTTTCTTCATTGATAGATTTTGATTACAAGATCAAAATCATATGGATATGAACATACGTGTGAATCTGAATTAATATCTAAACCATGGACATGTATGAGGATAGCTCAGAGTTTTCCAATTTAATGTATGCTTGAACTACTAAACGGAGCCTTTAGCTTCAAAATCTGTGGAATAAAACATAAGAACATTATATCTACCAATTATTAGAATCAAGCTGAATAGAAATATCAAGCACATCATACATACGCTCAAAGCCATTATTCTTTGTGTACGGCGCGAAGCTTAGTAGTCGATCTTGCCATTCCGAAAACAACAGCATAGCAAGAGCTTCATGTTACCTTCGAAAATCAGGTATAAACATGATCATGGATATATAGAATGTTACTTCTAGATTCTGTAATTTGCATATAAGATTACAGTAATACACTTTAGTGCATTGTGCAACCTTATCATGAAGGCTATTGCTTAGATTTGATTAGAGGCACCCATTACATTTCACTTCATGTCAATATGCATGGATGTGAAAATTTCTTCAATTAACTCGCTCAACTACAGAAATATTTCTTTCTTGAATGTTTATCCTTTTCTCCCACCACATAAATTTTAGTGCACAATAAGAATTCATATAAAAGCTCAAGAGGAAACGCAACCGTCATAACCATTTGGTAAATTTATCATGCCATTTTGCCTGCTTCACTAAATGCATATCCCTCCCAACATTGCACCCAAGATGTCCTCATCTCTGGCAATAGATTTAGCAAATATTTCACTTTGCTCACGTTCAACCGATGGATTTGCGACATTACTGATGGCTATTAGGATATTTAATTTGCTTAACATTTTTCTAAAGAAATTTTAATTTGGAACTGTGTTGAAATATTACAACATGTGACTCACAAATATCAGCAAATCATTATACCTATAATCAAGATGGGAAAAAAAGGAAGAAGAAAGAGATAATGAATTGAAAGGAATGGTAGAAGAACGGGGAGAAAGGATTACAACAGACAAAACTTGAAGCTCGAAGAAACAGGAAGGAACAAATTAACTATGTCATATTTGAAATAGATCAAATACATTCGAATACCGAAAATTAGCCTATAAACTGCACAAATTTAAATAACTCCAGAAATTAACCCATAATAGGAAATTAAATTGATATAGTAAACTGGGACTGACCATGCATAGGGACACAGTAATGAGGGCCTAGCAGTGATATTTTCATAACACATTCCCTCTTTTCTCTTGAGGTCCATTCTCTTTACGACAAACCAGTCTTTTTTTCACCAAGGAATCTCGTCAAACAACCTCATCATTTTCAATCCACATATCAAATCTATGCGGCACATGTCAGTACATACATGCCCGAAATCAGGTAATCAGATAGAGATAAAACATATCAAATCTTCTTGAAGAAATTGGAACAGTGAGTAAATTATAGTTATACACCGGGAATCGACTTTATACCAAATGAAAATCACCGAAAATAGTCATGAGTAAATTAATGTGAAAATTTAAGCAATAAGCAAAGAAAGAAGATAAGTAAAAGAAACTCACTGAAAAATACACCCAACAAAGCTAAGAACAGTAACCTGAAAATATCAACATGGCGACCTCTGAAAGAAAATAGTAGTGCAACAAAGTGAGACATGGTAGATCAAAATAATAGAAGCAGTCGAAAAAGAATTAAAAGGTATTCCAAAAGACATATGTGGCATTTCGTAGATGAAGCAGCTGGCATCAAAATGTAAGTGTCCAGACACGTGTAAAAGATTTGGGGTTACACAATGAAAATTGTACCAATTTGCCCTTGAATCAAATCATAATTTCAACACTTTCTCTAAATTTTACGGTACAATTTACTCAGATTTTTGTACAAATATTTGAGCAGTGTTCGTACACACCCAACTGTCGTTTCTAAATATTAAAAACATTACATAGTCTAATTTAATTATTCTGGTTAAGAGCACGTTGAGAAACAGTTTTTGTAAGAACAAAGCTTAGCTTGAGATAGCCAAGCCGAACTAAATAGGATATTTGTATTACAAAGTAAATTATTTTCTCCCGATAAAAAAAAGTGTTGAAGAAATACTACCATTTACACATCCCGTTAGAATTATAAATCTCCATTTGATATATAAATACTAACTAAGAATATTTATTTTTGACAAAAATAAGTAATTTGATTTTCTTTGCCTCTAATTAAACATGTATTGAAAAATTATATAAATAAATTTTTTTTTTGATCACACAACATATATATATATATATATATATGTTTGGCCATAGATATCAAAAATAAATTCACTTTTTTGAAATTTTTTTGAAGTTGGAGTTGGAGTGGTGTTTGGCCATATGGGGTTTTTTTTTTTTGAAATTGTAGTTTTTTGGTGAAATGTAGTTGTAAAAAAGTGAAAAAAGTGAATTTTTTTTTGAAAAACAAGTTTTTTGAGTTTTTGATATTCGAATACAACTTCAAGTTGTACTTCGGAATATTTATGGCCAAATGCCCAAAAGTGATGGTTTTTCTTTTTTTTTTTTTAAAAAAGTGAAAAAAAAAAATATATATAAAAAAGTGAATAATTTTTATGGCCAAACGGCACCTTAATAAGGGCAAATGTAAAAAATAAGATTAATTCTTTCTTAATTTATTAAGTGGAGACTTTTTTACTCAAGAAAAAAAGGTTAAATGTTCACTTTTTTGATCCGGAGGGAGTAAAATCTATTTTAGTAAACGCATTATCCATGCCTTTTGGTATCGTGTCATTTGTGTACCAGATTGGAAAGTAACGGAACAAAGGGGTGTGTCCATTAAGAATCTTTCTTGCCTACCTCTGCGTTAATCCCACACCGCCTGATTCCAGTCTGCCTTTGCAAATGTATCCATTTATTGTTTAACATAAATTAATGGCTTAATACATCAATCGATACCTCATTCAATTTAACTTGTAATTAAATCTTATTTAGATGCTCATATTGCAATTCGTTTTAATTTAGCAACTAAACACATAATTGTTAGATATTTTGTAATATTTGGGGGTCTTAAATTAAACAGACACATCTATTCATGAAAAGACATGAGTATTCAAAAAAGTCATCTCTCAAATCTATAAATATAAGGACACTCTACCTCTGCGTTAATAAGATTAGTCTGCCTTTGCAAATGTATCCATTGTTTAACATAAATTAAAAATCAATTTAACTTGTATAATCGGATGCTATTGTATCCTAAACACATAATTGTTAGATATTTTGTAATATTTTAATCATTGAGCTTGTATTTTCCTCAATCTATATATAAGAATATCTATCTATATACGGTCTTTCTTTTAAGGAAAGTCGATTTATTCACGCTCAAAGCCATTTCTTCTTTGATAATATTTACCTATTTTTCTAGCAATAATAACTATCAGCTAGAAGTTTAACATAGTTGGTGTCATGTAGATAGATTTAGTCTTTCACTGTTGATGCAAATAATAGAAGTATATCATTTTACATATATATAACACATGTTGTAGTATAATTTTTTTATATATAATTCTATCTCTTGTCCTATTTTTTCAAAGGAGAGGTACACAAACAGTTGTTGCATCTGGCCAATTTGGCAATATACAATAAAAAGGTATAACTCCTTCTTTAGAGCATTGCTCAATTTTAAGAAAATAAAATAGAAATAAAAATAAATGGTCCGTGAAAATGTAGAACTTATGAGGATTGGACAGGAAGAAAAAATATGTGTAAGAAGTAGAGTAAAATGTGGGACCCTAAGCAAACTTTAGAAAAAAATTAGGGACGGTTGTCAACTATCGCTCTAACACTACCTTTGTTGCTTTTTGGGAGTATAATCATCATCAAAGGTTTGAAAATTTATCAAAACACATACATGTAACTATGCAAATAAAGACCAAAACAGGGACAAAAAATGAAAATTCTAAGGCTGTGAGGACGACAAAACTCATGAATCCTCACTTATATATATAGTTATAATTATAATGGCAAATATACTATGAGAGGGCTTGAATTCTTTTTTAGAGCATTGCTACAACTTTATAAGATAAAATAAAAAATAAAAAGAAAAGATCCGTGAAAATGAAGAACCAATGGACATTGGGCAGAAGTAGAAAATATGTGCATCGGGTAGAGTAATATAAGAGACCATAAAAAAACTTTTGGAAAAAAATCAGGGACAATTATGTTGTTTTTGTGGTATAATTGACATCAAACTTTTCAAAATTTAACAAACCACATATAGGTAACTATGCAAATAAAGGCCAAAATAGGGGTAAAAACAAAAAATTTGAGGCTCTAAGGACAACAAAACTCATGAATCCTCACTTATATACAGTTATAATTAAATATACAATGAAAAGGTTTGAATTATTCTTTAAAGCATTGCTGTAACTTTAACAAATAAAACAAAATAAATAAATAAATGTGCAGAAAGAGAACTTATATGCATGAAGTTTAGTAATATGTGAGACCCTAAGTAGATTTTTGAAAAAATACTTAGGAACAGTTGCCAATCGTCGCTCTGATACCACTTCAGTTGCTTTTTGAAGGTATAATTATTATCAAACTTTTCAAAATTTACCAAAGCACGTACATGTAACTATGCAAATAAAGGCTAAAATAGTGGTGAAAATGAAGTTTTGAGGCTGTGAGGATGATAAAACTCATGGATTCTCACTTATATATAATTATAATGACAAATATACAATGAAAAGGCTTGAATCCTTCTTAAAGCATTGCTACATGTTTAAATAATAAAACGAAAAATTAAAAATAGATATTCCGTGAGAATGCAGAACTTGTGGAGATTGGGTAGAAAGAGAAAAAATAATTTTTTGCAAAAAATTCACGGACATTGCCAACTATTGCTATGAAACTACCTATGTTGTTTTTTGGGATATAATTCGCATCAAACTCCAAAAATTTATCAAAGCACATACACATTACTTTGCAGCTAAAGGCCAAAAGAGGGGCAAAATTGAAAAGTTTGAAGCTGTGAGGACTGCAAAACTCATGAATCCTCACCTATATAGAATTATGATTATAATGGCAAATATACAATGAGAAGTCTCAATCCTTCTTTGGATCATTGATGCAATTTTAAATAATAAAACCAAAAAATAAAAAGCATATGGTTCGTGAAACGTAAACTTATTAAGATTGGGCAGAAAGAGAAAATATGTGCATGGTATAGAGTAATATGTGAGACCCTAAGCAAACTTTTGCAAAATATTTATGCAGAGTTGCTAACTGTCGCTCTGACACCACCTTTGTTGCTTTTGGCATAATTGACATCAAATTTTTCAATATTTTAGCAAAAAACATACATGAAATTATACAAATAAAAGCCAAAATAGGGGCAAAAATGAAAGTTATGAGGCTGTGTGGACGACAAAGCTCATGGATCCTCAGTTATATATAATTATAATTATAATGATGAATATACAATGAAAAGACTTGATTCCTTCTTTAGAGCATTGCTGCAACTTTAAAAAATAAAATAAAAAATAAAAAAATGGTCCGTGAAATTGTAGAACTTATTTGGGCAGAAAGAGAAATAGATGCATAGAATAGAGTAATATGTGGGACCCTAATCAAATTTTGAAAACAATTCTACTACAATTGCCCATTATTATTCTCACACTACCTATGTTGCTTTTTGGCGTATAATTGTCATCAAATTTTTTAAAATTTACAAAAACACATAGAGGTAACTATGCAAATAAAGGCCAAAACATTGACAGAAAGAAAAGTTCTAAGGCAATGAAGACGACAAAACTCATGGACCCTCACTTATATATAGCTCTAATATAATGGCAAATAGACAATGGACAAGTCAAGGTCATTCTTTAGAGCATTACTGTAACTTTCAAATATAAAACAAAAAATAAAAATCAAATGGTAGGCGAAAATATAGAACTTATGAAGATTGCGTAGTAAGAAAAAATATGTACATGAAGTAGAGATTTTATGTGGGATCCTAACCAAATTTTTGAAAATAATTCAGGGACAGTGGCCAATTGGTGCCCTGACACCACTTTTGTTACTTTTGTTGGAATAACTGCCATTAAACTTTTCAAAATTTGTCAAAACACATACATGTAACTATGCAAATAAAGGAAAACAGGAGCAAAAACCAAAATTTTGAGAGTGTGAGGACGATAAAACTCGTAGATCTTCACATATATACACTTATAATTATAATGACAAAGATACAATGAATACGCAAATAAAGGAAAGTAGGAGCAAAAAAGAAAATTATGAGACTGTGAGGACGACAAAACTCATAGATCTTCGCCAATATATAGTTATAATTATAATGACAAATATATAATGAAAAGCCCCGAATCCTTCTTTAGAGCATTGCCGCAACTTTTAAAAATAATAATAAAAAAAATCGTCCGTGAAATTGTAGACCTTATGGAGATTGGACAAAAAAAATATGTGAATGGAGTAAAGTAATATTAGGGACCCTAAGCAAATTTTTATAGAAAATTCAAGAAAAATTGCCAACTGTGACTCTAACACTACCTCTGTTGCTCTTTGAGGTATAATTGTCATCAAACTTTTCAAAATTTACCAAAACACATAAATTAACTATGCAAATAAAGAATAAAACAGAGGCAAAAACGAATGTTTTGAAACTGTGAGGATAACAAAACTCATGAATCTTCACCTAAATATAATTATAAAGTTCGCAAAACTAAAACTTGCAAATTCAGTTTTTAAATTTTTGCAAAATAGTATTTGTATAGGCTATTTTTACATAAAAATAATTATTTTGTGTATACAATTCAAACAAATGGAGTTGCAGAAACTCAAAAAGAATTTGTAAACTTTGTTTTTTGAAAGTTTCTTATAAGCGCCACCGTGCATTTTATTCGAGGAAATAAGATCCCTTGGTCTCTTACAATTTGAATAGAATAAAATGACTTTTTCAGATTTCTTATGTTTTTTTTTTCCAGATCTCTTATGTGTAAAAAATGAAGATATCTTGCAAAAGGATCATAAAACTAAAAAAAAAATTGTAAAGAGCCAAATAACCATTTCTCCCATTTTATTCTTTATTGAGCGTTATTTTATTTCATAATCCTAAGGGGTCGTTTGGTGTGAAGGATAAGTAAAAATAGTCTCGGGATAAAATTTTAATGCCTCCTTATCCCATGTTTGGTTGGAATAAAAATCCGGAATAACTAATTTCGGGATTAGTTATCCTGGGATTGTAGCCTTATTTTATCCCACCTTGAGGGTGGAATAACTAATCCCGGGATAACTTATCTCGGGATTAGTTATCCCAGAATAAGTTGTTTCCCAACCAAACGAGCCCTAAATTTCAACCACTACTAAGTGATCTCGGTTCGATAGACCAAAAAGTGTGTTCTTTATTTTAAAATGTGTTTAAAGTAACAAAAAACTCTCCTTAAACCCATGTCCTCATTTTTCATTTCACAAATAGAGAATTTTCATGGATTCCTCTTTTAATAATCAAAGTTCAATCTATAGTGTATTTGGTCAAAATTTTATAATATACTTATTAAAAAGTAAATTAAGAAAAACTATTTTAGGAGAATAGTGGTTTGTGTTTGCATAATTAATTTGAAAAATACTTTTATCAATATTAGAATAACAATTTGTGTGTTTATCAAGGTTTCAAAGTGTTTATAGGGAAAACTATCAAAAATGCACAATTCAATTAATTAGAATTTTATTATGCTTAGTCAGATATCATATTTACTAAAATCAAGATTTACTAACATCAAAGAGATCAAAAGTGCTATTAAGCCCCTAAAAAGGAACAGTGCTGCAAATGGAAGTTCATAACGCAACATATACATTTTTTCTACACGGATTTTCCTTCAAACACGTTGGTCTTAAATTTTTTCCTTAGCTTAAAAAGTGTCCGAAAATATCCTGAGGTTTCGGGCTCGAACCTCCGCTAAAAAAAAAAAAACAATTTCGTAAGGCAAGACTTCCTGAAAATTCTGCTTTAACGTAGAGGTTTGGTTGCCAAATTTTGTCTTATAATTTTTTTTTACTCTGCTGGAATTCTACAAAAGTTAAGCCTAAGCCTAACTCTTGCTCGAATATAGCCTAATTTTGCTATGAAATTTTGCCTTGCGATTTTTCTTTAAAAAAAAGAAAAAAAAAAAGTCAAAAATTAAAGACCAACAATTTGAGGAACAAAAATTAAAGACCACCCCGAATAAGGACAATCGTGCAAATTGCCCCAACATATATGGGCTGATGTGGTCACAACTCACAATCGAATTATAATCTTGTCAACAGAGACATGGGTAGCCCGGAAAAGAGATTGGCCCTTGCATGCTGGACCGTATGACTTATCTTGTATGATTTCCTGGGTCCATTGGACCGTATGGTAATTTGAATTTTTTGGGCCTGTTTGGCCATGAGAATTTTTCACCTTTTCCGAAAATTTATTTCACTTCATTTGGAAATCAGCGTTTGGCCATGAAAATTCCAAATACAAATTGAAGTTGTATTTAGAATTTAGAAAACAACTAAAACCTTGTTTTCATTTTTTGTTTGCTTCATTTTTTTCACTTTCAATACATTCAAACAACCAAATATTCTTTGCAAAAACTATAACTAAACACAACTCATCTTCAACTCCAACTCCGAAAAAGTGGCCAAAAATACCTCGAGATTTTGGGTTTGAATCTCGCTCAGTGAAAAATTAAAAAGAAATTCGCAAGGGAGAGGTTGAATTCTCGAGGCAAAGGCTTGTCGTTTTCAACAGTTTTGCTACTTTCAGCTGAGTTTGAATTTCTTTTAAGGAAGAGTTTCAAAGCCAAAACTCGCTTAAGGTACTTTGGCCCGAACAGGCCAAACTTTGCTACAAAACTCCACCTTGCGAAATTATCTTTTTCTTTTTTCACTGAGCCAGGGTTCGAACCCTAAACCTCATGTTATTAGGCAAAAGAGACAAAAATTAAAGACCACCAATTTGAGGGGCAAAATTTAAAGACCAGTGCATTTGAAGGTCACTCCCCAAAAAAAATGAAAAATTAAAGACCATAAGGCAATCGTGCAAATGCTTCAATGTGGATATCAAACACCGAATGGAAAAAAAAAATAGGTGTATGAACCTAATGTCTCAGTCCCTTTTCCTTTTTCTCTTTAAATTTAACCCATCATTTTCTCATTTTTTTAAATTAGATAAATCCAAATGGAAAAAAGCCGAGTCATCAAGCTGCCACGTGGTAAAATAACATAGGATATTTGGACTAGACCCCACCAAAAGATATAAAAACAGGACCACAACAACTTCCATTCCCATGACCCTATCTTATTCCTCTTTCTCGTTCCTTCCAAATCTCATCTCACTTCCCTTTATTTCTCTCTCTCTCTTTCCTCTCTGTCATACCCGCGAAATCAATAATAAAATTAAAAAAATCATTTTTTTCCCCTTCATATTCATAATCTTCATTGTTTCCTGATTTGAAATCTTAATTAATAATCTTTCAAAAAACCCTAGCCCATAAATCTTTCCTTTTGGGCCTGTTGCGGACGTTTTAAAGGGAAAAAAAAGGGAGAGATAGTAGAAACATTTAAAATAATGATCTTATTACGAACATTTTATATGGTATATATTATTGCTTCATTACAAACTATTTTTCAAACAAGTATACAAACTTTTATGTCAATTGGCTAAATGAAAATAACAAAACAAATTGAATTAGAGACAATATCATTGATTATAATTCTTTTATCACGTTCTCATTAAATAACATTTTAAGGTAAGGAAAAAGATTGAGCATGAAAATAAAATATCTTGCATTTAGCTACACCCCAGAGGACATAGAAAAATGCAAAAGCATAATCAAGTTTTTTTTTTTTTTAAATAATGAAATTACCTATTATATATGTAAGATTTTAAAGGGAATACAAAAAAAAAAAAAAAAAAAAAGAAGAAGTAGAGTTCAAAGGAGATTAGTAAACTTTTTTTTTTTTTTTACTATGAAGGGTACATTCCACAACGTCTGCTTCGTTCTCCATTGATCTCTTGGCCAAGCTCTCAACTTGCACATAAATGGATTAGAATTTTTCACATTAGTGTAGGCGCTATTTTTAGGACAAAGTTAGAAGATGAAAATGATTTTTTACTTTTTATTTTAGAATTTTGCATGTAAATTTCAATAAATCTTCTCATCTAAAATTAAATTGGACTTACTATCTATATTTTTATGCTCAACTTTTAATTTTTAAATTCTCGTTCTTTAAATAAAGTTACTATTAAATTGACATAAACACATTTAAAAAAATTTAGCATGTGGAATTCAGATTTATCATCAAGCATCTCAAATTTTGATTTTTAATTTCTATTTTTTTGTTTCATTTTCTTTTAGAAAAAATTAATACTAAATTAAGTTTGGGAATCAAGAGAAGAGACTTCAAATGTATCCTTTCTTGGTGATCCAAAGCCAAATTAGTCTAAGGAGGAAATGTGCATTAGAAATATTTAACAATTTCAAAGCAATAAACTCGCATTTTTTAAATTAAAAATCAACGTTCTTGCCTAGGCAGGAAAAGGAAAAGAAAGAATGGAGTAGATAGCTAAATTCCTTTCTATTAGGTCTAAACTATTAGTATCATCTATGACTGTAAATAAATTATTTCTTTTATCTACTTCATCTATTTAAAATTGAATCACCATTTAGTACTAAATTTTCAACCTAAACAAAAAAGAAACTTGACTATTCAACTTACATTAAACGCTGCAGAACATAAACATCGGAAATTATCACTGAAGCCTAACCAAAACACTAACTACAACTCAAAAATGTTTTTTTGCTATTCGGAAACCACCTGAAAACTATTGTAGCCCAATGGTAGGAATTAGAAGAAAGGCATCAACTCTCATTATAACTACAATAAGCTAAAAAAAAAAACTTTAGGTTTTACCTTGAAACTAATACCTATCTTCAATTTAGATTCCAAAGCTTTAATTATTCTACTATAAATTATTTTTACCCCAATTTCCTAAATCTCCTTCTCCCTGCCTTTTTTTCTTAATAAAATCATTTGTCAATGCATATGACTCCTTGTATGTGGATATTTAGTAAGAGTTGCCACCAACTACTTATTTTCTTGACCTACAAAATTCCATCAATTAAAACATAGCCTGATTCGTACAAAAATGTTTTTCAAGCACCAATAGGAAAAAATTGGGAATGTTGCTATCTTTATTTAAAACAAACTAAAATTATTTCATCAAAAAGTAAAATGTAAGAAACGTGCACAATTAATCTTATTTAATTATGACATGAGATTGTTGATATAAATCAAAGTGGGAGGAACCGTGACAAGAGATAAATAAACCACCTACAATCCTGCCAAAAGTTGTTCCTTCAAAAAAAAAAATAAAAAAAAAAAAAAATAAATAAATATATATATATATATATTTCTTGGAAAAAAAGATGAAACATTAAACATACCATAGGAGCCTCCCTTACGAACAAAAATTGCCAAGTCCTACCGATAGGGAACTGGATCTCCATATCTGGTATATACCTGCACAAAGAAATCAGATGAATAATCTTTAAATTAAATTAAATAAATAACTTCACATCTATAAGAGAGCTATTTGTTGAACACCAACTTTTAGTATTGATGATGAGACTATAAATTCAGACATATAAGAGAAACCCAAAATGTCTTTCCTTTTTCCGAATTTTTTCTCATCATTTTAAATGTTGCGCACAAATTTAAACCTTCCACACATATGACGTCTAAATCTACTAGAAGTGAAATTTTGCTCATATTTTTTTAAAAAAATCAAGGAGGAAATGATGCATTATACACAACCTGATCCAACATCCAAGATCAAGACAAAGACAAGAAACAAATAGAAAATGAGGCAATAATCGAGTCACGAAGATGCCATCGACAATAGTTTCAAAATCAGTAGATGATTTTGGTACGAATCTATGAACATCTTCCTAGCCACACCCACCAAAACTCACAAATTAAATTTTAAAAAAGAAGTCCCAGTCCTGATTCTGCATGACTCGCCAAGTATCTTCCATTTTTTTTTTTTTTTTTTTAATAGGAGAAAGTGCAATGAGCAGTTGTGATTAGAAAATTAGAATGTAGAGTGGGGGACGTGTGTGTAAAAAAACGTGAAGTGCATTTGCATTTTTTCAGAAAAACGAATTTGCATTTTTCCTAATAACAATTAGGGCTCAATATATATATGTATTAACCTAAATTCAAATTCAAATACGTTAGTTAATTAGAATTTACATTTTGATTAAATAGTTAATTTAAAAAATCTGATAACCCAAAAAAAAAAAAAAAAAAA
Organism: Lycium ferocissimum; assembly: GCF_029784015.1. NCBI lineage: Eukaryota > Viridiplantae > Streptophyta > Magnoliopsida > Solanales > Solanaceae > Lycium > Lycium ferocissimum. Next base: position 8,100,189 of record NC_081344.1, on the reverse strand, counting down.
GTCCAAAGAGGTACCTTAAACTTAAATTATGGTTGCACGGTTTTAGGATTCCATTGTACATAAATGGAGCAGTTGTTTCAACCGTATTTTTCCTGAAAAATATAAGATTTTTAATTATTTTTACTTCCAAATCTCATCTCACTTCCCTTTATTTCTCTCTCTCTTTCCTCTCTGTCATACCCGCGAAATCAATAATAAAATAAAAAAAATCATTTTTTCCCCTTCATATTCATAATCTTCATTGTTTCCTGATGATTTGAAATCTTAATTAATAATCTTTCAAAAAACCCTAGCCCATAAATCTTTAAATCAATTGAGTTTTTAGATCTGTTATTTTTTTTTCCAGTTTTTTGTGTTTATCCTTAGATCTCTCAAAGTAGTTTCTTGATTTGGGATTTTTTGAGTTTTGAGCTGTGGGGGTAGGTTAAATTCATCTATAATTGAAGGGTTGGTTTAGAAATTTGAAGGTTTTGCATATGAGGACTTGTTAGTTTTCTTTTTTGGCGGTTAACTACCTTTAATTTTTTAAGTATGGATTAGATTGATGTTGTAGTTAGTTCTTTCTTCATTTTTCTGAATAAATTTGTGCTGTGTATGTTTTTGTGTGGTGGGGTTTGGTAGGTGTATTTGATTTGATAAGGGGGTAGGGGAACGTGAAGTTTGTATTGTGGTAATGAATGATGGAATGATGGAAATTGAGAAACCCATGAATGTTGATTCAAAGTGTGACATACAATGTGTTGAGAAGCAGAAATTTAATACTTTAGATGGGGTGGAATTAGATAGTTGTGCTACGAATCGCGCTGAAAAAATAGATGGTGTAGAAGTAGAACATTGTGCTATGAATCGTGAACCTGAAACTATGGATGGTGTAGAGGTAGAATGTTGCGCTACGAATCGTGAATCTGAAACAATTGGGATGATGGAAATTGAGAAACCGGTAAATGTTGATTCAAAGTGTGACAGACAATGTGTTGTAGATGCTACTGAACAGGAGCCATGTGTTGAGAAGCAGAAATTTGAAGAATCTGATTGTTGTGCAACGAATCATGCTACGAACTGTGCACCTGAAACTGTAGTAATGAGTGATGGAATGATTGAAGTTGAGAAACCCGTAAATGCTGATTCAAAGTGTGACAGACAATGTGTTTTAGATGCTACTGAACTGGACTGTGCACCTGAAACTGTAGTAATGAGTGATGGAATGATGGAAATTGAAAAACCCGTAAATGTTGATCAGAAGTGTGACAGACAATGTGTTGTAGATGCTACTGAACATGAGCCATGTGTCGAAAAGCAGAAATTTGAAACTTTAGATGGTGTAGAATTAGATAGTTGTGCTATGAATCATGCTACGGACTGTGCACCTGTAACTGTTGATGGTATAGAAGTAGAACGTTGTGCTATGAATCGTGAACCTGAAACTGTAAATGGCGTAGAAGTAGAACGTTGTGCTACGAATCATGAACCTGAAACTGTAGATGGTGTAGAAGTAGAATGTTGTGCCACAAATCGTGAACCTGAAACTGTAGATGGTGTAGGGGTAGAATGTTGTGCTACGAATCGTGAACCTGAAACTTTAAACACAGAGGAATTAGAGTCAGATGAGAAGCAACTGAAGAAGTTGAATAATTGTGATGTCCAGCCCTATGTAAGGATTGACGTGAAGGAAGCTTCGAATGATGATATGCTGTCTGAAGTTTCAAATCCAAATTTGTCTCCAAGAGAGAACACTTCAAGTTTCCAGACTATCAGTAGTCAAGGGGTGGATTTGTTGAGTAGTAATAATCAAGGTGGTTCTGGAGAGATTACATCTTATTCGTCGGGGAATTCAAGTGCAGAGGAGAGTGTTAGTGAGGAAGAGCAGAATCAAATTGAGGCATCTAAGGCAGTTGCTAAGTCCTCTGTGGTTCTTGAAATTCCGAAGGAATTTAGCACAACTGGTGTCAGGAAGATTACATTTAAGTTTAGTAAAAGGAAGGAGGATTGTGGTAATGCATCTGCTTCAGTTGCTCCACCTGTGACTGATGGGGTTGATGCTGGGTTTAGGGAAGCACATGCATGGAATCCTGTGGTATCAGATGATATGAATCCACATTGGATTTCAAGCACAAATGGAGCATTTTATCAACATGAAGATCCCTTTTTATGTCCTCCAAACATGAAACTAAAAATGTCTACTTCTGATGCATACCCGACAAATGTCAAGAAACTTCTATCAACGGGAATTTTAGAAGGAGCACTGGTGAAGTACATTTCAACTTCTGGGCAGGTAATTTGTGGTTTTCTCTGTTTATACTTGTAACTTAGTGGTTTCTACGTGAGCCTGAAGCACTTTTATAAATGACTGACAGAGGGAGCTTCTTGGAATCATTAAAGATTGTGGGTACTTGTGTGGTTGTTCATACTGCAATTTCACCAAAGTGAGTTTCCTGTCTATATTGAAAATTCGTCTGTGTGCACGTTAATGAACATACTGAACAGATTTATGTCTAAGCAGGTTCTCAGTGCTTACGAATTTGAAGTGCACGCTGGGGGCAAGACGAGACATCCAAACAATCATATTTATTTGGAGAATGGGAAACCTATTTACAGGATGATTCAAGAATTGAAGACTGCACCACTTAGTCAACTGGAAGAAGTTGTAAGAGACGTGGCTGGTTCTTCCATTAACGAGCGATATTTGGAGGCTTGGAAAGGTGGTTTGACGCTTTTGTCTCAATTATTTATTGGACTTTTCATTTCTGAAAGACTCTGATAATTAGGATGACAGGAATAAGTATTTAGGAGGAGATTCTCATGCTTTCCATGCGCTAATTTACGATATGGTTTGTTGTGCATGGTCATGGAGAAGGGCTGGGGGGATGAAATCACCATATTACTGCTTACTCATCATAGACCTCTCTACTCTGGATGATGCTCGTTTCAATAAACAATCAAGCTCAAGATCTGCAGAAAATAAATAATTTGACCAGCTTAAGTATTTCTACAAGTGAGACAGTTCCCCCTTTTCTGCAACTAGAATTAGTGGCAAGCTTGATGCAGACTGATACTTTTGAATAACTTTTTCTTTATCCACTATAAATATAGATTGCTAAAATTCAAAGTAGGATGATATTTTTAAGCACTTTCTCCAGCAAAGTTGCAAAAAGTCGAGTAGAGAGTACAGCACAGAGCAATGCAGTTTACAAATTTAACACAAGGGTTTGTAAGTTCGTTGTGGGAACATACCAGCAAATTTATGTTTAGATCTTGAGGAGAGTCCACGGTAGTTATTCTAGGGTTTTGAGGCTCTGTTAGTATAGATATGGATAAAAATATCTTGATTATGATATAAGTACTGTCCAAACCAGTGGATGAAGAGGGGGCGAGGAATATTGCAAGTAGGAGGAGTGAACATAGAGTATCAGTTCTTGTCAGCTGCGTGATGATTTATGAATTTCTCTTCTATTTTGGCAGCAAAACTCCTGCAGCACTATGAGGAGGCTAGTGCCGATCAATATCCTCATGGAAAGGCTTCAGGGATGTATCAGTATAAGCCATGGTACATTTTTAAAGTTTTTTCATAATTTGATTATGGTCTTTGCTCCTGCACCCTAACTTACTTTCTCATCAGTTTTCTTGGCGTGGGATATTTTATTTTATTCTGGGTTGGTACAGAACAAGGATAAGGAGACAAAAATCTAACGTTCTCTTGAATAGTATCCAGTTGACCACTGTGTTTTTGCTTCTTGAACAGCTGTAATGTGATTATGAACATGAAAAGCCTTGCAGTTTTGTAGCGTTCCTTATTTGACTTTACCAGTTGATTTGATTTTGCTGTGTCCACAACTTCCGTATCTTTTTCTCCTTTTCCAATCATGTGAACGATGTGAAATTGACAATTTTTATCTTCAAGGAAATGTACTGTTGATTTCTGACCAGGCATATCAGCAACTGAATGTTATGTTTTGTCAGTAGCTGGATGTTTGATAAAATGTGCAATTGAAGGTTCCTAATAATATGATTCTAGGATGATCAAGTCTTGGTCGTACCTGTATGACAGTTTTAGTTAGAATTTAGCTTCAAGGGTGATTTTGCTTGAGTGTAAGTGCTCTATGCTTTTAATTGAAGTAAGTTGTGTATAGTCAAAATACTTTGGACTGGTCATTCATTAACTTGGACTGGTCATTCATTAACTAGCTTATAGTATGAATGCTTAAATTCACTTTTATTTCAGATAGTTACTTGTTTTGGAATAACACCACAAAAGATATACCACAAATACTTAAGAGTTAAAAATGGTAGAATGTCGGATATATGTAAATGTCAAATACCGTTCCTTCAAAACTCCACCTAAATGAGTTTCACATAGCATAGCCAGACTAAACCAGATAAAGGAGGGAATTTGCATTTTGCGGTAGGTTGACAGTGTAGAAATATCCTAAATATCTCCAAATACATGGCATAGACCTAAATAGAGGGGAATGGATGTAGAGTATTCATATAGTTGATCCAACTAATCTGATATTGAAGCATAGTTGATTGATTGATGTTGTCAACATATCATTGACCTTGAAAATAAATGATAGAACGAAAGCTGTTTTGAATTATGTCTTATCCTTTTAGTTTTACACTTGCAACACTGACAGAAAATGTATGTTCATGAAGAATCTTAAAAAAAAGAAAAAAAAAAAAGGCTGTTTCAAAGTCCCTTGCTGGGAAACTACATCTAGCTTTCCATCAGTCATGCATGTTGGGACTTGCATTAGTAAATCCAATGTTACAGGAATATCTAATCAACCCAAATAATTCAAATGTGCGTCTTGGGCCAACTAGGCCTCCTTTAGATTTCTAGAGTACCAAATTGACTTTAATGATCTCATTTTTACTAGTATTTCATCCTAGTGGGTCAATTTTAGTGTTCATCTAAAACCTTATGGTCAGTTGCCACTGATTTGGGATTAGCCATGCCTATTTTGTGGTTACCAGATTATATATTGACTTCGGGCATCTGTTGTGCGATAGCTCATGGCATCTTGATATCCCAAAAACTTTTAAGTTGAGTACCTCAAGGAAAATTTCTAAGATAGGCAACATCAAACTACATTGTTCTTTCCCTTTGTAATATGACCAATTTTGCAGTTCTTTGGCAGTACCTTTTCTTTTTCCTCAGTTGCTGTTGGAGATTGGTAGAAGTGTTTAGAATTGCTTAAGTTAGATTGAGGTCTCGAGGGCATGGGCTTGTAAACTTCGTTCTGTTTTGGAGTTTATCTACTTGTGGAATGAGATTTTTGCCTAATAATGATATTGAGTGGTTTTGGTTGTTGGAACTGCTGAAACTTGTCATATTCATTTTGTTTGTAACTTTGCACCATGCTAGGATGGACTTCAGTGATTGCAGTCCGGTGATGGAAGATGGCCTTTATCCTGCTTCGTACTCCTATATTGACAACTTTCCTCCAAATCAATTTAGCTCTATGGAGACAGCGGAGGCATGGAAGCATGTGGTTAAAAAGTTTGTCATCACTTTATTTACTTTATCTACTTCGTGCAACTGGTCATTCTTTATGCAAATGTATATTCCTATGTTGTTGCTAATGGTGCAGTTATTTTGACAGGCCAAGGTGCAATTTTTCCAGTTCAACACCAGAGCCAAAGAAATCTGCTGAAGGTGGCACAAAAAAAAGGTATCCTTTCTCTTATTTTTCTTTAAAAGGATCCTTTTTGGATGAGCATTTATCGTTAATTTTTTATCAATATGCATAGGGATAATGACTTGCACCGATCACTATTCATGCCACATGGACTTCCAGATGGTACTGATTTGGCATATTATTCTAAGGGAAAGGTTAGATTCATTTCTATCTTGACTTTTAAATATGTCCTTTTATTTTACATGGTTTTCTGTAGTTTTTTATTATGTGTTCGGGGCTATTCAGCAGCAGTTGCCATAATTATGATTTATGTGTGAGCAATAAAAATCTTTCTGCAGAAAGTTCTGGGGGGCTACAAGCAGGGTAATGGCATTGTCTGCAGCTGCTGTGATACTGAGGTAAATTTTAAAACCTACATAGACACATTTGTAATAAGCTAAGCCAAATATATACATATATTATATGTGCATATTTATTTATATATACCACACACTCACACACATGTATATATATCTATATATATTATGTGTATATATAGTATTTGTGCCTTTATAAGAAAGGTATATATTTAACGTATGTATGTGTATAATGAATATTGATTTCAGAAGTGCTGCTTACTAGTGCACTTGTTATCCTTTCTAAACAGATTAGTCCTTCCCAGTTTGAGGCTCATGCTGGATGTGCAGCTAAACGTCAACCGTAAGTAGTTCTCAAAGATTATTTTTTCCATAATATAATATGAAAAAGCGAGAATGATCTGAATTATTCTGTCGATGGCCAGCTATCGTCACATCTACACTTCCAGTGGACTTACCCTACATGATATAGCATTAATGCTGGCAAATGGTCAAAGTATTGCCACCAATAACAGCGATGATATGTGTACAATGTGTGGCGATGCGGGAGAACTGATTTGCTGTGAAGGGTGTCCTAGGGCTTTTCATGCAGGTGCTTTCTTTTTCCTAAATCTATGGCAAAGTTCTCTATTGTGATTAGTCTTTCTTGTCTTTCTATAATGTACTGGAGGATAAACTGATAGGTTGGTACATGGTTAGCTCTTTATATTATCTTAAAAATCACATTTTGGTGCTCTTTGCACTTATTTGATTATAAATGAAGCCATGTTGGAAGCAACTTAGTAAGCCAGATGCCTGATTTTTGGTCGTTTGAGCGGAGCCTTTCAAATTTTCCTGCTTAATAACCTGACTGATGCTTATACTTTTGCTCATACAAAACCTGTATGCTTGCAGCTTGTTTAGGTCTACAGTGTACCCCGACCAGTGGTTGGCTCTGTTCATATTGTAGAGACAAATTTGTCCCTGGTAGGAAAACTGCAGGAGATGCAGGACCAATTATGATACGGTTGACAAGAGTGGTTAAAGCTCCAGAATCTGAAGGTGGTGGTGGTTGTGTTGTTTGCAGGTTTGTCGCAGTTGTGGTCCTTCAGAGAGCATTTAAAATTACCCTAGTTTCTCATTTATCTAAAACTTTATGATTAAGTACATTCTTGTGATGAATAAAATTAGTTTAACACTTTAACCCTGTTTGAATATCTTCCAAGAGATTTGTAATATATTTAGGCTCACACATGTCGGTAGTACATATTTTGATGCAGTACTAGTCCATTGTGATGAATCTGGTTAAACCACAATGTGGTAGGCTCATCTTTTCTCCTTCTCTTTCTTCAACAGGAAGAACGAATAGTATTCTTGTCAAAATGTGGTAGTATGTCTTGTGTAGGTTTCGGAGCAGTCTGCATTTAGATATCCTAGCACTTCAAGAATGAAATTAGCTTAATAACTAATCATCATTAGATTTTTGCACCTAGTAACAAGTGGTCATGTGTGGCAATGCTGCCGTTGAATGTTAGTATATATCAGTGTTGTCAAAGGCTCATCTAAGAAGCGCTTAAGCCCTGAAGCTCAGAAAAGCTTAGGGAGGGTGGTTCACGTGGCTTAAGCTGCACTTTAGTGTAGGCAAGGCACTAAGGCATGCACCTCATTGCCCATGAGTTCTATATTGAAGAGAGCGGTACTAAATAACAAATATAATCGGCAAATAAGTATATTAATTGTTAAAGAAAACATTATGAACTAGTTTGTTGCTATTTTCTTGTATTATATATCTCTCTGTGTGTGTGTATATGTGTTTATTTCCACTTCATTGCGCCTTTTGTTACTAAAGCCCATGCTTTGGACTGCGCTTAAAGCCCCAGTAGACCTGGATTTTTGTTTTAGAGTTTTCGCCTTTGACAACATCAGCGGATTTAGTACTAGCAGATGGAGTAACTGCTTCTAAGATTCATTTATTAAGTAACTTGAAATAGTTGGGATAGTGTTGAAGAAATTGTCTGATTCTACTATTATGCAGCTGATGCTGGCGATTATGATATTTTATCTGTTGAGTTGGTTGTCACATATTGTCCGGTTTGCTTGTACCAAAAAAAAAAAAAAAAAACAATTGGGTGCACACAAGTGAATATAAGTATAACCTTGAACTCATTCTTTCCACCATATATTTCTAGGACCCCGGACTTCAGCGTTGCCAAATTTGATGATCGGACAGTTATGCTCTGTGACCAGGTATGCCTTGACTAGCGATTTACTTGCCATATTCAGATGTTTTACCGCAATGTTTAACCTTTCTCACTCCTATTCCCTTTTGTTATGGTGCCATCGGCTGGGCTTCCTGTTAAATTTTTTTTTTTTTTGTGCATATGCAGTGTGAGAAAGAATACCATGTTGGGTGTCTGCGGGAAAGTGGGCTGTGTGATCTGAAAGTGAGTCTAGTCTCTTTTTTATGTTGGATAACTGTGATTATAGTGTCCATTAGTACCAATAAATGGTTCTTAAAATGTGATAGGAACTCCCGAAGGATAAATGGTTTTGTTGCAATGACTGCAATAAAGTTTATGTGGTACTTCAGAATTGTGTTCTGAAGGGAGCTGAGGTCATTCCAGCTCCTGCAGCAGCTGCCGTAACTAAGAAGCATGTCCAGAAATGTTTAGTGGATACAGCTACAGATGACATTCAGTGGCGAATCTTAAGTGGGAAGAGTCGCTTCCCGGAGCATCTACCTCTTCTTTCCAGTGCAGCAACAATCTTTAGGGTGAGCGTTTTATTTATTGTTAGCATTAAGCACCAGTTGGAATTTTTTTTTGACGACTTAGAGCTTCAAGAGGACACTTACTGAAACTCTGAGTCAACGGAGATTGTACATTACTGCTATAGATGGGACATATTTGTTTTAAGACTTATGGTAAAGCTGCTTAATTCTGCATGGTGTTGAAACAATGTGTATGGAAGTTAGGGTTCTGTTCTTCCACCCGAGTCATTCAAATTGCATTCATGTTGTGACATTTCTATCCCATGCTATTCAGTTGTTAGACCAAAATATATAACTGTGAGGCCAATATTTCTCCAGAATTACCGTTAAGTCAGCAGCAGTTCTCTGACATTGGCGATTCCTTTGATATCGTTGATAACTGAAATGTAGATTTCACTCTGCAAGTATAATCTTGTGCATCACCAAGATTCTTGAACTGAAGATATCTCGACAGAATGCCAGTCTAACCAGCAACACCATTGTTAGGAACAGACAAATCCTTCTAACTACCGCATCATTGAATAATCGAGTATACTTATAAAAAATTGAATACTTGAGTCTTAATGGAGTAGGAACAGCTGATTGACGGATACAGGTGTAACGAGAAGAATTCCATATGAACTTGTCCCATTTATTTATTATTTGAATATTAAAAAAACTTATCCATGAATTATGTGTCAAACTTTTCCTAATTCAAATTGCTGCCTAATTTTAATTGTCATCTTTGTCCTTTTGTGCAGGAGTGCTTTGATCCTATTGTTGCCAAATCTGGACGAGATCTTATACCTGTTATGGTTTATGGGTGAGTGTTCCTTCGCTTACAATCCTACTGTTACAAGTTTTTCTTAGAGACTGGCGTTTTTTCTTTTCTTGTCAGTGAACTGCAGTAGAAAATCTGACAGACAATTCTTCTCGTGTTTGATCTTTTAGTAGCCTTCATTTTGGGAAAACTAGTCTTAGGATACATGCCTTATATCCATGAATACACAATTTAATGTGTGTGTGTTTGAATTATACAACAAAAAAATATTCGGTGTAATCCCACTTGTGGGGTCTGGGGAGGGTGGTGTGTACGCAGCCTTACCCCTACCTTGTGAAGGTAGAGAGGCTGTTTCCGATAGATCCTCGACTCAAGTAAAGCATATCAAAATCATTAAGAAAAGGAAATATAGTAGTGAAGAAACCCTATAGAAAATAATGGAGAAAAGAAACAGTAGCAACAACAAATAGTAACGTGCTTGACTTATAAAATAAAAATGAAAGAGAAAAAGTGTAACATCATAAAAATGGTGAATGCTTATCCTAATTCGCTATCTTTTTTTTTTTTTTGAGACTGGTAACATGTATGTATATATATATATATATATATATATTTATTAAACCTGCACCATAACAGTGCAGCCATACTTATAAAAACCCCACCATGCTCAGGACTACTGCTTCACAATGAACCTATCATATCAACTAGTGATTCAGCCTCCTCTACATAGTTTTCTTTACACCAAAAGTGAAACAAAATGATACAATTCATCTTGATTTTCTGCACAGAATTGCATTTGTCTTCAAAAACTCTATTGTTCCTCTCCTTCCAAATTATCCACCAAATAACTGCTGGGACAAGTTTCCACCAACTCTTTTGTCTTACTGCTCCCCCATTATAGTTCCAGCACTTCAATAGCTCACAGCTGGTTGCCGGCATAGCCCAACTTAGTCCTACCATGTTCAAGAAAAGTTGCCACAATTGTATAGTGAAAGGACAATGTATAAATAAATGAGAGTTACTTTCTCTGGCTGCATCACACAGAACACATCTAGTGCATAGATGAAAACCTCTTCTCCTTAAATTTTCCTGGGTGAGACATGCTTCTCTTGCTACCAGCCAAGAGAAACATGAAACCTTGTAAGGAGCCTTAGTCTTCCAAATGAATTTCCATGGCCACTGATCAGATTGTGTATATTGCCTAAGCTGATAATTGTATGCTAATTTGACAGTAAAGACACCATTATTGCCATGTTTCCAGCACAAAGAGTCCTCAGATTCTTTAAAACCTTGAATAAAAGAAGGAATCATGCATCACGTAAGTCCTCGAATGTCTTATTGTGATTTCTCGCTTTGCCTGCACATACCAAACTCATCCAATTGTCTTCTTTCTTTTACGATTAATTAGCAAAATATTCTTGATATAAACAATTAAATGATAGCAAGATATTTTTTCCTTTAAAAATAGATTTCACATTAGACAAAATTATCAATCTATTTTCCTAATAAGATTACTTCGACATCAATCAAAATTTTACTTATTAAATCTCTTCTTATTTGCATAAATCTTTTCCTTATTTGAACTATAAGTAAGGTAACTAATTCTTTTATTTTACTTTTCCAAATATTTAGGAAGAAGCTTAAAAATTTAAGAATTTGATTACTTTCGATTAAATGATTCAAGAGAAATTAGTTACTTTGAAGGAGAAAATGGAATTGAGTTGAGAAGTATTGATCGATGAAAGTTTCTATTTCACCAACTGTATTGTACATGTTGTGATACAATTATACAGAGCCAAAGAATTTAAACCCTTGGATAATCCAAGTTGACTTCATGTTTATTGTGTCACTGGAAATGTTTCTCAAAATAATCGGAAGCTCTTGAAGAAAATCATAGGTTACAAAGGAAATAGGGAATAAGGAAGATGAAAGTATATATGCTTCACACATTTCATTTGAATATTATTCGTCAAAGTCAAACGTTGTGGAAAGAATTTTACATAGGGAAAAAATTGTTATGTCCCTTGAGTCTAACTCAACCCCAAAAGCTAGCTCATGAAGGGAGGATTGTCCAAGACCATATATAGAGTCCTCCCATCTTTGCGTGAGTCGATATGGGCCCAGGACTGGACATCTGGAGCGTGAACAATATAAGATGGGCGTCCAACATCGAGTAAATAATGATTGGGACGCGCCTGTCACTGATACCATGTTATGGACCTTGGGCCTACCTCAACCCCAAAAGCTAGCTCATGAGGGGGAGGGTTGCCCATGACCATATAAAGAGACCTTCTATCCTAAGTGAGCCGATGTGGAACTCAAAAATAATTATGTTACATAATTCAAATAATAAAGTGTTTTTATATGAGGTAAAATTTTAATTGATTTTATAATCCTACATATTAGGGCTTGATGCATAATTCAAATAATAAAAGATTTAATAGACAAAATTGAGTTGATTTCAAAGTTCTAAATATTAGGAAATTAATTAAATGACAATTTTGTCCAATTAAAATCTATTTTGAAAGGTTAAAAAAGGCGAACGACATTTCTCTAAGGGGTTTCGTGCTTTTAAATATACAAGAAAGTTTACCTCTATTGGCTAAGTTGATGTTTGTTGATTTACCTTGAATAGTTTGGCCTGCTTGTGTGCTTTGGCTTTTGCTTCCATAACTAGAGAACTTGCTTTATTTGAATTGCACATATTTTGACTTTTCTAATTTTTATATTTCTGTCTCATGTAGGAGAAACATCTCAGGTCAAGAATTTGGGGGAATGTATTGCATCGTTTTGATTGTGAAGTAAGTCGCTGATTTCATGATAATGCTAATACATGCCTGCTCAAGATTACGCATTTGTAGTTGGTCTGGAGTTAGATGCTATTCTGCTTTCCTGAGTTATTAATCATGTGTTTAAATGGCCACAGATCAGTAGTTGTATCAGCTGGTCTTCTCAGGATTTTCGGGCAAGACGTGGCTGAACTCCCTTTGGTGGCTACAAATAGAGAAAACCAAGGGAAAGTAAGCTCTGTTTGGCTTGACTCCGTTGCTGTGCTTATTTGGGGTTTTGCTTGCTGATTCTGAAGCTATACTCCGATTTATGTGAAACACAAGCTGATGATTCTTGTGTTTCTTCTTTTGTAGGGTTATTTCCAGGCGTTATTTGGATGTATTGAGATTCTATTATCTTCGATGCATGTTAAAAACCTCGTTCTGCCTGCTGCTGAGGAGGCTGAATCCATCTGGACAAATAAGCTGGGTTTCAGAAAGATGACTGATGAACGCGTGAGTGGTTCTTTAACATTTGTATTGACAAGTCATTTGTTTTTCTCTTGTTTATCTGATTCTCCCTTTGCATCATGGATGATAATGTTCAACGTTAAAGATTAGATTCAATTTTCTTTGAGAAAATGGAGAATTAGATTCAAACTGTATAATGTTCAAGGCTACTGGAAACTAGTGAAGGTTTAAGTCAAGTTATGCACACGTGCCAATTTCTCATTGCCGATTCAAGAGTTGGAGCAAGTGCAAGCTGTAAGATGTTTCATGAAGGATGTTTAGGTTGCAGTAAGGCAATTTGAGGAATATTTGGTCTGGGAATTCTAGCATGCATAAGCTTAAAAAGTCTTGCCTTCCCTCTCTGTTCATGTTGACTTCTTTTTGTGAGTGGATTCCTTTGAACTAAATTTACGCCTTACTGATCAAAGCATGGTCACAAGACAGATTGCTAGTGGAGGGCAGTAGTTATAGTAGTTTCAATCCTATATTTTATTGCTCCCTCTGTGTGTCATTGATGAGGAATCAAAGTTGGGTTTGGTTACACTATTTGTCAGGAGTTTTCTTGTGCCTAGTCTAAACAATGTTGATGTACTTCCCCATTGTGCTACCCAATTTATTTTTTCATTTACATAAAAATATCTTACTAGTTCTATGTTGATATCTCTTACTTTTTTAACAGTACCAGAAGTATTCAAGAGACTATCAGCTGACGATATTCAAGGGGACGTCAATGTTGGAGAAGGAAGTGCAGCAGACAGCTTATGAATTGTAATTCATCTTTGTGGAGAATGTGCAACAAGGAGTAGATCGCTGCATATCTTGAATGCACTCTTATTTAAGAAGGGAGACCTCTATTATACTCAATGATCTGAAATGGAGCTGGAATTAGAGAAAGAGAGGCTTCTTGTTACAAAACAATTTTTTCTTTCAGACCGAGAACATGCAAAATGCACCTTTAGCTGATGATTAAATAGTACATGAGGCGAGGTAATTCTGGAGGCACATCAAGTTGCTGGTGAACCTTGTGGGGATCATCCTTAGATGCAAGGACAATTGTACGTCTTATTCTTTATTTACTGCTATGTTTTCATAAAGTAGTAGTTGGTTTTATAGATTAGTTTTCAGCTAATGTATAAAGAGCAGCTGAGGAACCGCTCGTCTGAAGTCCTCGAGGCATGCTGACCTTTTATCATGCGTGCGTGGGGCAAACGTTTTTACCCCTTTTCTTTTTCCAGTGGTAGCATCCTTTTGTACATTTACAGTGCATACACAGAAAATTTTGCCAAAAAGTAATGTAGGATATATCTTATACGGGACCTTAAGTTTTTCATTGATGTGATGAATGATTGAATAAATGTGGTGATTGGGTTAATAAAAGAGGAAGAAACAATTTGTTACTGTTCTTGCTGGTTACTGGAGCCCTGAAACTATTGTTGTATCCTTGTATATTGGTGTGTTTTGATACTCCACTAGTTTTAGAGCTAACAATCTTTCTTCAAAACATTTCCATGAGAGGTGTTTGATTGGTAAGTGAAATAATATTAGCAAATTGGAGTGTGTTGGCTAAATATTTGTGTATTAATCGGTATTTGTTTGAGCCAATTATATCTCGTTAAAAATTAAAGGAGTCTTAGAAAAATATTTGAGTAACAATGTTGCTAATTTGTACTATATGTGGATGTCTTGAGAGTTTGCTGATAAAACTATAAGCAATAAAATAAGCACATTCCTAAATAACAAGCAGCAGTGAGTTGCTGACTGTCATCTTTTTGCGTCACTTGGTTTTGTAGTTCTTTACAAATGTGATAGCAACAGACAATTTAAAGTGCTGACCTAGTTATCATTTTGCTATATACACCCTTTATAGATGAGCCAACATTTAGTAGATACTATTAACATTGCAGTTTGCAAGACTACTCTCTTTTGTGAAACCCGAATTCTTTTATTATGTGACTCACACAACTAATTGTTTTACAAAAAAGTGGATCCAAATTTTGTAGACCACAAGTATAAGATTTAAATCCAATTTCTCGTGAAACTTAAAAAAAAAATGTCACACAACATATATCAGTTGTGTGAGACACATAATAAATGTTTTGCACATTTGACCACGGTTTGTGTAAGTGCATTTGTGGTTTAGAACTTCTACCAATCTTAAATTCCATATGGATAGAAGATGCTTCATTATAAATAATTCGGAAAAGGCTCATAAATACCCTTAACCTATTGAAAAAGGCTCATAAATACCCTCCTTCCACCTTTGGGTCTAAAAATACCCTTCCATCCACCTTTTAGGTCTAAAAATACCCTTAAGGTTTGTTTTGGCTCAAATATACCCCTCAAACTAACAGGTTAAATTTAACTCTTTTAAATAGCCACATGACATTTTGTAATTGGTCTTCAGTAAATTGATATAGCCATGTCATTCGGGAATTAAAGAGATCCTCCTATTTAGTTCAATGCAATCTTTTAAAGTGAAATCTGAAGTCCCGCTCAAGAATATCTTTTTTTCACCTCTAGACTTGATTCACGGTTGAAAAACTTTGATTTATAAATAGAAGAGACCAATGTCTGTCTCGATAACCCAACTTACATTATGCTACAAAAGAGTTACAGGAGCAGTGCTCCCTTTAACTGGTAAAACATAGAACTGGACAAACAAAATCCTTAAAAGAGCCATGGGCTGTTTTCGTGGGTGTGGAGAAAATGAAGAACAATAAAGAACTCTTTTCTCGAAATATAAAAATGAATCCGTTCGCCTCGCCCATTGGAAAATTGTCGTAGCACGTTTCTTTTCTTCCCAACCTCGCCGCCCAATTCATAGCCTCCTCTTTTCCAAAAGAAGCATAACAAATTGTTAGAGAAGTATGTCTTTGAGAAGGAGAGGAGGCATTGGCATGTTGTAAGGGTCTGTGTGACCAATTACAAAATGCCATGTGGCTTTTTAAAATAGTTAAATTTGACCTGTTAGTTTAAGGGGTATATTTGAATAAAAAACAAACTTTAAGGGTATTTTTAGACCTAAAAGGTGGATGGAAGGGTATTTTTAGACCAAAAAGTGAAAGGAGGATATTTATGAGCCTTTTTCAACAGGTTAGTCCGTAGATAATTTGGTACCTATTCATATGATCTACTTATTAGCTCTTCAACAAAGCCATCTAGAGCCACTAGTTCATATTTGCACTGAATAAAAAAATCGTCAAGTTCAGAGAAATTTTAAAATCTAGACAAACCACCAGACGCGTCTGAATAGCATATATAAAATCTAGGTAACAACCAGATAAATCCAAAAGATATCGTGGGGTAGAAAACAGCAATATCTTAATATTGTTAAATCATAGTCAAGTATTTAGTGCTTCAATTCAAATTTGCACTTGCCATTGCCTGCTCGAATCTCTCATCTAGACGACGCTACCAGAATTAATAACCTTATCATTCGATCTACCCTCGACTTGAATAGGACAGCCCGGTGCACTAAGCTCCCGCTATGCGCGGGTTCTAGAGAAGAGCCAGACCACAAGGGTCTATTGTACGCAACCTTATCCTGCATTTCTGCAAGAGGCGGTTTTCACGGCTCAAACCCGTGACCTTCTAGTCACACGACATCAACTTTACCAGTTACGCCAAGGCTCCCCTTCATACCCTTGACTTGAATACTGTTGGAAAATCGCTATGGGGAAGCAATTTCCTATAAGCCACAACTCGTTTTGATGTGCGAATGTAGAATGTAAGATACTGACAATTTCTAACAGAGCCAAATAAAACTCACTTGCAACCTATGGGAACACATTACTTATATGTCAAAAGCATTATAGTTGATTTTAGGCCCCTTCCTTATAAGATCGACACTGAAAGCAACATCATTTATTGTTTCTCGAGGTTAATGATACCTCTTTTTCCCAGGGGATGCTAGAAATTATATACAATATGTGACGGTAGGCTTTTAACTAAAGGAGCTACCTGAACTTTAGCATATACAAACACACAGTAGCTGCCATAAGTCATAGTAACTAAAACAAGTTTTTGCCAACATTCACTCATTTAGCAATCTAAACATCCACAATTCTACATCAACAGATATGCAATACAGCATAGATTTCACTTTTACTTCATGTCATGGTGCCAGATGCTGCTACAAATTTGTTTTTCCTATTTGGTGAAAGAAACAAATTTGTTTCTCTTCCCATTGAACTACAATAGAATCTATTTCAACCATAACCAGATTCCAAACATTGATTGGCAGCATAAGACATTGAGATAGGGTAGTAGAACTCAGCGAAACAAAAGGTGATTACCAAAGAAAAGCTATTTCAAAACATATTCCCTATAGTAGTCGTCCAAGTCCATCATCAATTCATTTTGGTAACAACTAGCATAAATAAACCTAAATCACATGGATAAAACCTACCCAAATGCTATGGACTCATTCATGGATATGGCTTGACGATCTCCAAACACTTGATCAAAATTAATGTAAACATCAATCACCAATAGGTGCAACCGCAAAGCTTCATGCTTTCATAAGATATGAACACTAAGATGCCCGTCTCTAAACAAGACTTACAAATATGTCGGTCATGCGCTAAACATACTTTGCGTGTTAAAGGGGTACGCGCTACGCAGAAAGGAGGCTTCGAGTTGATAATTAAAAAGAGGAGTTTGTCCTAGTGTGCTGGTTCCTTTGGATTGGTCCAAAGGAAGAAAGTTTATGCTAGAAATAAACCTTCCTAATCAGATAGATGTGAAATCAGCTAGGATTTAATCACTAAATTCTATATCATTCTAAACACATAATCACAAGCTGAAAACAAGGAGTGAAAAGGAAAATCAGGAACTAAAGATCAAATACCGAAAACACGTGAAATTCTCTATTTAATTGCTACTGATAACGCTTATACAAGTTACAACCATTACATCTTGACATCCCGGATCCAACACATAACAGTGGAAAATTGAAGACAATTTAAAACTCAAATGTTAACATTGGCAAAGGCTTGAAGGGCCTCACCAGTCAACCTACAAACCCTCCATTCCTTTAAACATCTCGGATTCCGGGTCGGTAATCGGGAGTAATCCAGATTTACTGTACTGAAGTTAGGGAAACCAATTTCCGTAAGCAATACTCAAAGTTCATTGTCTCCTCTCCACCGACCTAACAATCTCCGCCCCCCACTCCCCACCTCATCCCAACCCCGTAGTATTTTGCTAGATTACATATTAATGCTCTTGCGATAATATCTTTTTACTTACGTACCAAACACTAGAAAAATAAGTAAGAAAGACGCTTGTTTTCCAAGACAACATTTTCCTTCATACCAAACACACCCTTAACCGCAAAGTTCTATATCCTTCCAAACACAGAATCACAAGCTAAAATGAGGAACAAAAGATGAAATAACAAAAACAAATGAATTTTTTTATCTAATTGCTACAGATAACATTACATCTCATACATTCACACATAACAGTGGAGTATTTTTGAAGACAAATTTAAACTCAAATGTTGACAATGGCAAAGGCTTGAAGAGCATCACCAGTCAACCTACAAACCCTTCATTCTTTCAAATGTCATTGTTTGTACTCAGGTAAATTTTTCGAAACAAAATCTTTGTCAAATGAACTAAACAGAACGGTATACTTAAACCGGAATTTAGTCATATCATAACATTTTGAGTTTAAAAAAACATGTAAAATGTTACAAAAAAGTTAATACAAGGGAGGTAAACATATTATCATAAACCAAAAGGAATGTTAGTCTTACAAAGCCAAACTAGAGACCTTAAAAGGGAAAAAAGGAGGAAAACCAGAGAATATGACAGACTCAGTTGCTAGCAGTTAATCCCACCATCTAAAACTATCGCACATCCGCGAATTATCCTAAATAACGCATCATTTGGTGGAGAAAAAGATACCAAGCATACAATTTTTTCTGCTAATAAATAAGTCAAATATCAACATTTTGTTTATGAGCAGATGATTGTTTAATTGCCAAACAGTAATAATCACCAAATGTCTATTGTGTTACGCTGACTTAAAATGTTTATCCAAGTAAGATATGGCAACAGCAGCATGGAGGGCTGCTCCTATTGGAAGAACGTCTTCATCAATGGTGAAGTACGGGGAGTGCAAACCTTTAGTAGCAGATTTGGTTGTTTTATTTTGTGTCCCAATGAAAAAAAATGCAGTTGCCATCCTCTGGGAATAGAACCCAAAGTCCTCTGCAGCCATCAAAGCTGGAGAATGCTGCACGTTCCTATCACCAAGCAAGATTTCTCCAACTCTTTTACTATGATCATACATCGTGGGATCATTTATAGTTGGTGGATATGGCCTCATTTCCTCCATGAAATCAACAGTGGCAGAACATTGATGTACGCCTGCTTGAGTCTCGATGATCTGTTAGTAGCAAGTATTTCAAGTGTTACTCATTGACAGTAACATTTAATTATAGCAAACAATACTAGAAAACTGGTATATGGTGAGTAATGTGGAAGAATTCTGAAAAAGTAAAGCACTAGTTGTACAATTATATGTTGACCCTTCTATTGCCTGATATTTCAGAAGAAGCTACCAAAGCTACAGTTTAGAGAGAAGCTCAAAGAAGGTCGGAAAGTCTCCAAAACTTGAGGAGGGACTTAGTCCCTTGACAAAACTTTGATAGTACCTCTTTGATCCTCTGCTTAAGATAGGAATATCCTTCTAATGTCATGAACCGGAAGGTTCCACCAAACCTTACACTTGCAGGGATTACATTACCGGCTTGACCACCATCTACAAATGCAACAGAGAGCACCTACATGTAATAACGAATCAACAGAAGTCATTAGATCCCTCTGCTTGGAATTTAGGATTCTGAACAAAAAGCAAACTATATTCTAACTGTTGACAAATACCCTAGGCTCTAAAGGATCAGTTTCTCGAGAAACAAGTTGCTGGAGTGCAAGAACTGTCATAGATACAGCCAAAATTGGGTCCCTTGTTTTATGCGGTATTGCTGCATGGCCGCCTTTCCCTTGCATTATTGCAGTAAACCTGCTAGAGCCAGCCATAATAGGCCCAGGTCTTGAACCAATAGTGCCTACGGGCATAAATGGCCAGACATGCAAGCCAAACATTGCTTGAAACCCATCTAATGCTCCTTCTTCTAACATATAGGAGGCACCCCCATATCCTTCTTCTGCAGGTTGGAAGACAAGCTTAATTGTGCCCTTCAGTTCAGAGTGAAGTATTACCCAAATCAGTTTAATTAAAATAACATGGTTAATTCATCACAAATAATAATATTTCTCCTACCTTCAACTTGTCCCTTCTGTTCTGAATCAATTTAGCTGCTCCAAGTAGCATGGTAACATGAGCATCATGGCCACAGGCATGCATTTTGCCATTGATCTTGCTTTTGCACTCCCAATCTACCAGTTCCTTTAAAGTTACACTTTGAATCAGTTAGTCTAGTCATTGTAGAGGAACTCTTGACACTTGACAAAGCACTGATTGAGCAAAGATGAAAATAAGAGCGACTTTTGTGGTCATTCTTTTTCCCTTCTCCCACCAGTGACGGTGGGGGTCATAGGAAAGAATAGTGTGACTTCGAGTAATGCTCAACAAAATATGACATATTTATAACTCTGCTTACCAGCAAGTTAAAGAAATCAATGATTTGATTGTAACCTAACATGTTACACTGATATGCCCTATTATTCTCACACACAAGTATGAAATAACTTATATAGTGTATTTGTGGTGTAATCATCAAATGGAAACTAAGGCAGGCATCATATCAGTGTCCTACAATTTCCTCAATGGCAGTTTTAACAAGAAAGACAAAAGATCCACAATGTCAACATCTTAGCAGCTCTCAACACTGAGGAATTGGCTTAGAAATGAGGGAGGTGAGGACAACAAAACATATCAATAAGCTAGTAAATGAGTCCAAGAGGATGAACTAATGGTAATTTCAAGCAGACTGACACAGTAGTTTGGTCTCCACCACGAAGAATAAGAGTAACCTTCTTTAAGGAAGACCAGGTTTAACTTTTTAGGGGCTCATGTTGGAGATGCTATGGAGGACTAGATCTGTTCTTCGAGCACATTTTTAAAATGTTTAACCTTAGAACTTTAAGTAGAGTTTGCTAATTGCTAGACATTCCAAATTCTAACTACAGAATGACTGAAAATCTCTCTCACCAAGCACTTCAATCACTACATAGAGTTCACAGGTTGAATTATAACATTACTTGTTCTATAAAGATCAGCTGGGTGCTGATCACTTACCCTCCAAGCCTGTGCAGTGTTGAGAACCTCATTACTCTTAAAGTTACTTTGAGTATCCTAACCTTACTTCAAATATCTCCCGAGAGAGATGTTTTATCACAAGTTTCAAAAAAAAACATTTCATTTCTTAAACTTTGACCAAATCTATATCACATAACATTGGGACATAAGGAGTATCAAATAATTAAGCCTTTGTTTCGTGAAACCAATTACTACCCCCCACCCAACCCCACCATTAATGCAATCATCTAACAAAAAAAAAAAAAAACAATTGGATGGTCACTAGGCTGCCAGAAATGCACAATACTGTAAAAAGATTAATAATTTCATTGTTTTTGAGTTGCATACAGAAAATATAACTATAACAAATCAGCTTTTCATAATAATTGCCACCCCAACACAAGAATAAGCCTACTTATTAGCAAAAACAACAACAACATAGTAATCCGACAAGTGGGGTTTGGGGAGCTAGAATAGCAACTAATAAGGGCAACAAAATAATGTGATTCAAAACAAAATAACAAGGAGGCAAAAAGCAAGAAAGAGACCTGAATAGGGAGAGCATCCATGTCAGCTCTCAAACCAAACCAAGGTTGAGCACCAGACCCAATAGTCCCCACCAAACCTGTTTTAGCCACTGGCCACAAGTAGTTGATCCCAAGCGAGTCCAGCTCATTTCTGATGAGTTGGCTCGTTTCGTATTCTTGAAAAGACAGTTCAGGGTTCTCATGGATTCTCCTTCTTATCTTTCTCAACCAATCCAAGAACTCAGGTTGCCTCGCCGATTCCAGAACCTCCCTTAGTGACTCAGTTTCAGATCCCAAATTAGTAGCCCATGAATTGTAGGGAAAACTAGTGCATAGCAGAGCCAATACGAGGGTCAAGTTTATGCCAATCGAATCCATCTCTGGAAACAAAAAGTCCCTTCACTCCAAAACAACTAAAAATGTTTTGGTGTTGCATTTTATTTTATTTTCGACAAAGGGCCAAAGATGCTTTGAATTATTGTCGAATAAAAATGCCCTCTGTTTGATTTTTGGGCTCAAAAGAAAACAATTACACTGTGATGAAAACATTAGCAATTTAAATAATAATTAATTATTATAAAAAAAAAAATATGCATAAAATCTATTTTTTATTTTTTAACGTTGTAAAAAAAAATAACAAATTATTTAAATTTTAAATCTCAAAGATATGAATGCTTCACTAACTAAACATTAAAGAAAGTTAATACAATTTTAATAAACTCATAACTCAATGTATATAGTTTTAAGCTTCAAGGCACACATTTTAAATCTACATTACTTAAAAATTAAATTCTTTCAAGATTAATGGGAGAAATTTTATTGTAGCTTGTTTCGTAGAATCTTATCTCTAGTGGTGATAAAATGCTTGAATTTACAAAAATTTGCGTCTAAATTTTGAAATGACAATATCTAATTACTTTTCCTCAGGAATCTAAGAGTTGAATTGTTGAATTTTCTAATCTAGTCAAGTAACAATAGGTTGAGGTTCTTCGTCAACACTTTCATTGTCGACTTAAGCTTCCATATTCTTGAGCTTGTTCTTCCGCTCCAATGACATGGGCAATAATCTCTTCATCAGTGAAAGCTTCAATGATCGAAAGTGTTGCATCAAACTCCACATATATATTTTATACAATATTCTATCATAAATATAGTATATTAAGGTATGAAATTAAATATTTGGTCAAAATCTATGCTACTTATTATTGGTAACGATTGATATTCTATTTTTATAAAGATTATTAATAATTATATCACCAAAAAAAGATGCTGTTATGGGGGGGGGGGGGGGGGGGGGTGATTTTACAAAAAGCCCTCGTTATAAAGTTATTTGGGCTTTTATAGGTAAAATGTTGTTATAGAATTAAAATATAACATAAAAAATCGGTTAAAAAAATCTTAATCAATGACCCAATTATACGCTATGCCGTTATAGAGAAGTAGGTACTCATAAAACAGTTGACTTGCGGACAAATCGACATTTTCGACTAGCACGAATGAAAATTGTGAAGTGACGAACACATTAATTCACAATTCACTGAAGTTATCCGATTTTTGGCTTAATTCATAGCTCTAATAGCCGACCTGTGTGCAATTCAACTATTTTATGAGTATCTACTACCTTACATCAATACAAATAAATGATAACTATGTCCTAAATAAACTATACAAACAAATGATAAGAAATTACTTTTTTTGTCTCGGTTGAGACAAACACACTACTTTCTCGGCACGTGTATGTTGAATCATGTAATAATAGATAAGTCTATAAAATAATATTAATATTATTAAAATAAAGGTTTGAATACATAATTATACATGAAAAACAAAGTATAAGTTTCTATGAATGATCAATGTATCATCGCATCATGACTTTTTTGTCAAGGTCAAAATTATTGGATACCGTTTAAACTTATGAAGATGCACAATCAAAATTTAATTCGATACCTATGATTGTTTTTACTTATTTTGATTTTACGAGCTACAAACATGTAATGAAGCGTATCTCACATAATACTTCTTTATTGACAATATTCCTGGTGTATGTTCTTTTCATCCGTTTTGGTTGCTCTATAACAGGACTCTTTGTTGTTGATATTGATATTCCTCTTGAAAGTGTAACATAAAGTTGACCATGTGAAAAAAGAAGTTGTGGTAGATAAATTCAACATGGGTGATTGTTTAACTCCACACCTCATTTATCGTCATTGCATATCATAACCGTACATTAAATTATTTTCAAATTCAATTGTTGATGTTACCTTTGATTTGTTGATTATTTTGACACTTGGTCACAAAGTATCAAGACCATTTTGATATTTTAAAATAAGGCATCTGAGGCACGTACATTGCACACGTATGTCGAGTTATGTAGTACAAGATTTTGTAAACTACTATTAATATTGCTAAAATAAAATTTTAAAATAATACCGATGAAATTAAAAATAGTATACAACTTTTTTGTAAATGAATGTAACTCGCCGTATAGTGACTTGTTTGCTGGGATCAAGATAATTGGATATAATTTAAACCTAGAAAAATGAAAATAAACAATAATTAGATATATGTGATTATTTTACGTTAGGATCAATTCTTAAGGTACAACGCTACCGCATGATCTAGAGTATGAAAGAAGGTCATTTTTCCCCTATATTTTAAGGTGCCTCCCAATTATAAGTGTGGCGTGCAACACACCCATCAGTCGGACTCTACTTAACACAGCTTCGTAGACTCCTTGGGATACATGAACCTAGGCTCTGATACCAATATTGTCATTTCCCAAACCTTGGTGGGGTGAACCGACACCGGATGTCTTAACCTGACCAAGCACACCTGATCAAGGAACATGACATAAACAGGAAACATCAAGGAAGATCAGACGTGAGACATTACTTTTCATAAAGAGAACTTTTTTTCATATATAAAGGAAATCTTGTAATTTCAATCATGAGTCTTAGCATGCCCAAAAGGAAAGTGAGCCAAAACATATATACATATGTAGAGTGAGCAACACAGGTCTATGAAGCCTCTAGGATAGTGTAAGAATGGTAAAAGTGTCGGGACAGGTCCTCGGCATATCCAAAATATTTATATACATTACAAAATGACTAGACAATGGCCAAGTAGTAAGTGGGGCTCACTAATAGCATATGGATGTGTGAGATATAGCCTAACGTGAAAGCTTGTCATCCTGAATGTCTGAACCTATATCGTGAAACGTAAGCACCCTGTAAAAGAGACATGAGTACTATGGAATAACACTCGTATGATAAGCCAAATATAATAATAAAAGAGAGGAACAAGCTATGAAATGAATGAAACATAGTATCATCGTAGCACAAAGAGGCTAAGAAACATCTTTCTGAGTTATTAAGCACAATTACCTCTTTTAGTCTTTGGGATACTATATGCCTTATTCGGACCTTCATGCCTTAGCAGAGTCATATTATAATAGTGGATACTATATGCCATATCCGGGCCTTCGTGCCTTAGCACAGTCATAAATAAGGATACAAAGTCAAGTACTTACATTCTTGTGGATCACATTACAATAGCCTTTTTGGGATACATTAAGCATTGTTCGTTTCAAGATAATAGCATTTTGGGAAGTGTTCCATTCTAACATTCATGAACAATAAACATTTCCATAAGAGAGATTATGAACACATTAGGGAGGTATAATGAACACATAGCAATGGAAACAACCAAGAGAGAATACACAACATGGTCTTTGATAATGATTCAAGGCTTAAGACATTTCATGGACTCGTGAAAGGGAACTTCGGGTAGGAGGACATGCTATAGAGGGGGAAATAAGGTGGTTTAGCCTTACATACCTCAATCCCAACCCTCAAACATACAAAGATTAATCGCTTCTCCCTTAAGACTCCAATCCACAATAATAAGCGGTTGAACGAGCTAACATTAGGAAGAGTATCAGACAATGCCATTTTTATAAATCATAGAGTGAGAGCTTGAACTTCTACGGGTTACCCGAACCTTTACAAGCACCATTAAACCAAGGACAACCCCCACACCCTTCATTTGCATCTCATTCAACCATCAAAATTTGGACCTTTCGATCACATTCCCATAAGTACTGACTCTAAAACATGCTTAAAATATTAATATATATCCATGCATGAAGATAAGAGAGAGTCCTTACCTTAATTAAAGAAAATCCCAACTTTCTTTTTGGATGAAACCTTTGAATCTCTAGAATTTCAAAGAGAATTTGTTGTTAGAATCGTGTAATAGTTGAAGGTATTAACATAGGAGACGTTAAAGAACACTTACCTTGAAGTAGGATGAGTGGCAGATGAGAAAAGACTAGCCGAAATCGAGTGAAAGAGTGTAAATGAAATAAAATTTTGAAATCTGCACATTTATTGGCCAGTCCACAGACGACGTGCAGCGGCTACATGTGGCCCGCAT
This sequence comes from Lycium ferocissimum, assembly GCF_029784015.1. Taxonomy (NCBI): domain Eukaryota; kingdom Viridiplantae; phylum Streptophyta; class Magnoliopsida; order Solanales; family Solanaceae; genus Lycium; species Lycium ferocissimum. Next base: position 8,074,178 of record NC_081344.1, on the reverse strand, counting down.
CTCCCTCATACGGTCTGCATATCGACCGCATGTTGACTTCCAAACAAATTATCCTCCCATGTATGATTGACATACGGGATGTAAACCCATCATGCGTAGTTCGTACGTTGACCCGCATCTAGATAACTAGAACTTCCCAAAAATTCAAACTTCTTGACTCTTTCATATGTGACGTGATATGTAGCTCATATATTCCACATATGGCCCACATCTAGTTTCTGTAGATCAAATTCAGAGACTTGAAATTTTCTGTATTTTCTAGACCTCAATAGTCAGTACGACATACGGACCGTCAGTACAGTTGTGGCCCATATGTTGATCTCGTAAGCCACACCAGTGACTTGATTTTTCATCCAACTTAAGTGATTTTCACACCCCACCTTTGTTTCGACATGCAGCTGGCATGCCACTCATGCAGCTACATCCCAAGTTGTGCCTCGGCCCAATTTTCCCAAACTTGGTTCTTCCAATCTTTGTCCACTCCAACCTTGTGCAACACCATTCTACACTTACTCCTTGAGTTTAACATTTGATCACAATCACATTCCCCTTGTTTAGGTTGAATCAACATTAAACGAATCAAACCGTTGTCTGAAAGTATGGGTTGTTACGTACATGAGTATATGAGTCTTTGATACCTGTTAGGATCAGACAACTCCTATGTGCTCAAAGAATCAGATGCTCAGAACAATTTGCGTAAGAAGGTAATGCATCAGAATGTAAATTCAACACAAGAATTTTCAAGTGGAAAGTTCCCTGTTTTCTTATAATTTGTTTAAATATCTAATAGAGTTTTTTTTTTTTTTTTTTTAATTTACTTATTATGACTAACAAAATCATAAGAACAATTCTAAGCAGTTCTTTTCGTTAGTTACATCAAACAATATATGCTTACATTAACACAAACTTTATTTTGGAAGTAAAATAATTAGAAAGGGGAACAAGTTGATGGAGTAGCATGCAAGCATGGCAGTTCAATCATCACCAACAACGAAAATCGAGGAAAAACCTAAGAGTTCACAAAATATATGAGAAGGATGGCTTCTCATATATTTCACAAATAAATGAATAGTATGTCTTGAGGAATAAAATGTTCTTTCTCCTCGATTAATCTCTAATATTTTTATTAAAAAGAAATATGTAATTAGTTATCGGAAATTTCCCCTTTTGAATCATCGCTCTTAGTTCTACTTTAGCTTGCATGGACTATAGTGAACTAGCATCTTATGTTTATTAGTACCCGGATTTAATGCTATTTCAAAATGTACTTTGCCATTAAAGATTAAAAGGTTATGAATTTTCTCTAATCTAACTTACTTTGCATTTTGAGTCACCTGGTAGTTAAGGCTGCTAAAATACTTATTATTGAGGCTCCTGACTTGTATCTATGTATGTCAAAGTCCTATATCCAATGAATATACTCTGCCCATTAGTAGCAAAAGCCTTCTGTTGTTATTATTCATACAAAATCTTGTGGAGCTGCTAATTCAAAAGAAATTGGGTCTTGATTTTGTCCCTGACTTAGATGAACTTTCAATTATACGTATATGTTAATGTGTCTTGGGGTTTTAATATGCATTATCAAGGAGAGGGCAAGTATCAGTTGAACTACTGCAAAGAACTTTTTTTTTTTTCCTTTTGTGTTTTGTGTTCTGCATTCTATGTTCTATCTACTGAAAGGTTTGAAATTTTTTCTTATGAATTCCCATTCTTTTTTTATTGTCAAAACTTTTTACTATAATCCCTATGTGTTGTAAAACAAAATTTATTGGATAGCTTTAATACGTTTGCTCAACTGTGAATTTGGGTAAAATTGAGTTCTTTGAATCTAGATTTATCATGCTATTTTTCTGTTATTATCAAGAATCATTCACCTTTTACTCATTCATAGAAATTTCTAAAAGATAGTTGGTCTCTTCTTTTCCTTATCTTAGTTATTTAGAGCTATATAAAATATTGCCTGCATGCAAGCTTCCATTTTTTCTGGAACCAGTCCTATGCTACTACGGTTATAACACTAGACTAAATATGAAGTGCTTAAGCGTAAGATGATTGATGATTCCTTTTGTTTTTTATTTCCTATTACCAATTATTTGGGTATGATGGTTGTACCTCCTTAAGCGCCTTACTGTTGGTTTTTCTCATTTCTATGTGAAAGATTTTGCTCCTAAATCTTATACGGTTGAGTTTCTACACCAAAGCCTTGTCTCAGACATTCCTATTTGGAAAAGAAAAAAAGGATGTCATGGTTACCACCAACCATGTACAAAACATGATCCCGAGATTTCCCAAATAAGGATATCACGAACGATGGCATCATCACTTCAAAGTAGTGCATTTTTCTATCCTACAAGTCTGGTGGTTGTGGGTTAAGTTTGTAAAAGTACGCTTTTCTTTAATTCTTTTTAATGAAAATATTATGTCCGTACAACTTATGACTTACAAATCTAATACTATCAATGACATTTGATTGAAAAGTAAAATTTGTTGTCTGTTTTCTTTAAGTTAGTATAGTACGCTAGAAATTTTGTGCATGTACTTGATCTTCTAGCTTATGCTCGATGAATGGGGGATTGCAGAACGAAGGGCTCCAAAGAGTCCAGCCTATTTCTATAGAGAGGGGATTATGGTCCTCGCTTGAAGGTACATTTAATCACATCTCACAGCTCTTTTTTGAAATTTTCTTTCCAGAAGCATTATAATTTTACTATATTCTTTTCTTAATTTTGCAACTGATGGTGTATGAATGTGTTAGTAGGTACTCTAAGAGAATTTGACATCAAAAGTGTAGAATAAACTATAACAATTGATCTGGTTTTTCTTCATTGGAACTGTGTTTTCATGAGTGTTGGATTTTCTTAATTTTTGTGGTTATTTCACAATCATCTGTTAGAAATATCCATGTATTAGAACTAAATAGGCTTGAGCATCCTTGTAAAGGTTTGTGGGAATGTTCTTGTCCAGGGATAAGGTTGAATACGGATCATGTCCGCTAAAAATTTTGGTTGTCCTCCTTGTGTTAAAATCCAGGTCGTTCTGGTATGACGTACATTCAGCGTTACATAGCAAAGAAATGGAGAGATAGCCACAAGGGAAATGGGTGAATCCTGTCATTTCTACAGGACACACCGTTTTTCCATCTCGGAGTTCGAGGACTCCTGGTTAGTGGGCTTGGATGAACTCCATTAGGTTTCCTTAAATTTCCTACTTTGACATGATTTATGTCTAATTCCTAAAGATTGGAATGATCTAGAGATGTTGCTTCTCCAGGATAGTGTGCATGAACAAGCATCCATGGAATGTAATTTACAGAAGGAAGCAAATTTTACTATACTTGAATAAATAAATTATGAAACTGTTTCTTGTGTTTCTATACGTTGAACTTTCTATTTAGTGATGGAGTTGTGCTTCACTTTCGTGTCTCTAAATTCATGGGCAATCTCTTTAAGGATTTATACATATTTACATGTCTCAATTATATATCTCACATAGATGTTGTGTTAAGATTCAACACAAATTAGCACATGTCTCTTCCTTAAATCGTCAGAGATTAATTTTAAAATGCAACTGCTTTTGAAAAAACGTGCATGAACAAGTAATGCACCAGGAACCTCATTTGTACCACTATCTTCCTGGGACTTAAATATAATTTGAACAAGAGAGCAAATTCGTTATTCTTCAATGAACCGAACTACAAATTCTCAAATTGTTACACATATGCTCCAATCTAATATGTAGGTTTCTGTGTTTCACTATTTATCAAGAATGAAATGGCGCTTTTATATGTGTAATTTCATGGTTACTCTAAAGTATTTATTGTTACTTCCTCTATTTCATAATAAGTGGTATTTTTAGCCTGAGCGTACCCCTTGAGAAAATTACTCACTCCTAGAAAGGAAGAAGTGTTTTTATTAACTTGCTCTTAATCAAATGTCTAATAAATAAATAGCTCTTTAATGGGTTCTTGATTATGTAAGACTTCATTTATTTAGCCACGGGTAAAATTGGAAGAAGAAATTCGATGCCTTCTTAATTTTGTGAAATACCACTTATTTTGAAACAAATAAGAAGATAAAAACACCACTTATTTTGAAACGGAAGGAGTATTTAAAATTTCAATCATATGTCTGTATACGGTAAAAACCGGGGTAAAGTTTTTCCGGTGAAACTCTGGATCAGTAGAAGGAAGCGAACGAACGGTAGTGTCTGATCCGAAGAAGCTTTTGCTTGAATTCGATGTATCACGGATAACTCCTTATCGTGGTTGTCGATGTCCGATCCTTATATGTCAAGGTTGATTGTGGTCGTTTGCCGGTTCGAATAGAAACAAAAATCAACCGTGGCCGTTAAGCCGGTTTCTTCGTGACCATTATGATCGTGGCCGTTGGTCGGATAATCGGTTATTCGTTAACCGCGTCGGGAATACACTTACTGTTTACGACGGTCGTACGGGTGTCGGGCAAATATGACCTAATATCTCCGTATTAGGTTTGCTTTATCCTAAAGAGGGCCCGTGATGTGTAGAAAGCCATAGAGAGAAAACTATAAATAGGGGTCATTCCTCGGCTTTTAGGGTTGGCTTTTTGATCCAAGAGTTTTGTATTTCAAATATATTATAAAATTTCTCTTGCCTAGTGTTCTTGATTTTAGTCCGGTTATAGTGGGCAGGTTCAACAAATCTCTTTATTCAATATCGCATCTAACACACACACGCACGCGCACGCACACATATATATATATATATATATATATATATATATATATAAACTTGTCTCAAATATATAGATAAAAACGTTTTAGCTCGGCCAACGTTC
>NC_081344.1:8026119-8069264 GCF_029784015.1 Lycium ferocissimum | reverse complement strand
TTTTTGCCATTTTTCATTAACGCTTTAACATCGATATAAAGTGGCCTCCAATTAGAGGTCCACACCGTTTAACTAAACCAGCCCAATTTTAAATCCCAAATTAATAAAAAAAATTCAATCCATACACCCGACCCATTCAAATTCCTTTTAACCCGCAACCATAATTGACTTAAAAAGGGAATCTTGAAATCGCTAGAAGGAGAGGAGAGGAGATGGGTGAGATTAGGGTTTTTTTGTAATCGTACAATGAAGGAGGGAGAAGGAAATAAGATTATGATTGTGGGTTAGTAGGAATTTGGGTGGGCCATTGGATGTCGAATTTTTATTAGAAATAAATTTAAAATTGCATGGCGACTCAGACAATACAGATTCCCAATCGGGAAGCCACGTATCCGATATCAGAACCCGCTAACGGTGTACCCAGACAACGGTACCATTTTGCAACGACGACGGCATAAATAAGCCCATTTCGATAACGGTCATCAGACAGACGAGCCCAAACTATTAACGAGAAATAGACATAAATTACCATTTCGACATTTCGACGAGCTTCTTCCGTTTAAAAGACATGACTACAATTTCACCAGAAAGAATATGCATACATGAATTACGCAAAGCTATACCCCACCACCACTTCCTTAACTCATTCCTACATATACTCCTCCCATTCAAAATAATCGGCGTTTAGATCAAGACAATGACAAGTTAAATTAACTTACTCCTAAAATTAAGAGGCATAGACTAAAATACCTTAAATTAAGACGGGCTTTGAAACTATAACAAGCATTAAATTTAAGGAAAATAAGCTAATAATACTATTTAAGACTTTGATGTTATAAAATATAAGATATTTTTCATTATTTACAAAAAAAGATACCAACTTAATTATAAAATATAATGGATCTGAAAAAAAAAAAAAAAAGCCTACCATTCCTTCCCTTTCTATCACGATCTGTCAGATCCGTAAAACAAACAACAACCGACCCTTCCCCTTCCCCTTCTCCATCACAATCTGCCAAGATCTAGAAAAAAAAAACTCGCTGATGCTCTGTTTCATCTCTTTCTCTTCGATCAACATATAGTAAAAAGTCATTTACCACATTCATGCCCTGTTTACAAATTCCGAATGAAGAAACATAGAACATAACGAAACCAAATCCAACACAAAAGAATTTCAACAGAAAACAGCTTTCATTCTTTTGTTGCTGAATTGCAGGGGAGAGAAAGTATTTAGAAAGTATTTTGTAGCAAAGAGTGTCGGTATAGGCAGATAGTAATGGATGACCACAAGGAAAAGTGTAGTTTTGAATTTTCCTTACATCCAAAATCCTTACATTGACCCGAAACCCAAAACATCCCCAAATCAAAACCTAACCGCGAGCTTGCATCTGATAATTGAGATTAGGAGAAGCGATAACTAGGAAGCTTAGATTTTAAGCTTTTTATCTCCTATTGTTGTTGAAAAATTTGAATATTTTGAATTTCATCAATTTAATGATTTAAAATTGAATTAATTTTGTATTAATATTGTATGAAAATTATACTGATATTGTAGTTGTATTAAATTTCATCCGAATTTCGAAGCGAGATTCAAAATTGTCTTAAATTTGTGTCGAAGTTGTATATAATGTTGTTGTATTTGTATTAATTTCCAAAAAAGTAACATGAACTTTATACATAATTTATATAGTTATATATATATTTCATACTGTTTTTATACAATTTTCATACACAAAAATGCGAGACTTCTAAATGTAACTGTAGCGAGATACACATATATATATACACAAAAAATTTAAATTTTTTAACGCCGAATCGAAATACATATTTCATTCGATTTTCGACACAAAATTATGAGCCGAAAATTTTAAGGTTTAATTAGATATACACATTTCATACAATTTTCATACATAAATTTTCATATATGTTTTGTAAGAAATCTTGGTATATTTGTAAACTGAAAAATATCGTCATATTTTATAAATATACTCTATTCTGATGTATATATAGGTTATTCTCCCTTAAATTTATTTATTGAATTAAAAATGTATCAAGGGTAAATTTGAAAAGGGAATAAAATACCTTCTTGATAGACTAAAGCCTCAATTATTTTGGACCAACTGTAAGAGGCTAAATATTCAATTATTTTGGACAGGAGGGAGTACATCTTTATTTTGGTTGATTAGATGAGGAGCAGAATTTTATATAAAAGGACCTTCTAACTTGTCGTGATAGAACTCGTTGAGCAAAATAAAGAAGAGAACAAATACCAATAGGTGTAATCACAAAGCTTCATGATTTCCTAAACTATGAACACTAGGATGCCCCTCTCTGAAGAAGAAATACAAATACAGGCAGCATAGCTAGTAGGAACTCACACCAGATATCCAAAGTAATCGCTCTAATCAGATTACAATATACTCTTTGACAGAGTGCACCTTTCTCCAAACATAAAATAGAATCAGCAAGACCATAACATTCCTCCATCTCACTGAAGCATATCACCAGAGCAGGATAATAGAATCAGCAAGACCATAACATTCCTCCATCTCACTGAAGTATATCCCCAGAGCAGGATCATTAACAAGTGAAAAGCTAATAACTCATTTCGTTTTTTTTCTTCAAGGATGAAATGGGAAATAAGCAGGCACATAATTCTATTATCGTTCCAAACACAGAATCACAAGCTGAAAACAAGGGGGAAAGAAAATAAGGAACAAAAGATCAAATACCAAAAACAAGTGAAATTCTTTATTTAATTGCTACTGAGAACACTTGCAATCTCATCCCTTACCACCATTACGTCCACACATAACAGTGGAGTACTGAAGATAATTTTATACTCAAATGTTGACATTAGCAAATGCTTGAAGAGCATCACCAGAGTCAACCTACAAACCCTCCATTCCTGCATAATCTCCGCACCCATTTCCTCATAAAACTTAATAGCATTCTCATTCCAATCTAAAACAACCCATTCAACTCTCCCATACCCCCATCTTAGCCGCCTGCGCCACCACAGCAGACAATAACATCTTCCCAAATCCCTTCCTCCTATAACACTCCCTCACAAATATATGCTCAATATAAAACCCAGATTTCGCCAAAAACATCGAATAATTAGGGAAAAACAACACAAACTTAACAACCACAACATCATCATTTCCACCACCCAACCTAAACACCTCCATTTCCGGGTCATTAATTGGGAGATCCAGATTTACCAATTTATGTATGGCCTGAAGTTAGGCAAACCAATTTCCATAAGTGACATTCAAAGTTAATTGTCTCCTCCCCATTTGACCTAACGCCGCCAACCCCCACCCCCGAACCCACATTCCTCACCTTGTCCCACACCCATAGTGTTTTGCTAGATTACATATTGATGCAATTGGGATAATATCTTTTTTTACTTGCATACCAAACACTAAAAAATAAGTAAGAAACTCACTTATTTTCCAAGAAAACATTTTCCTTCATACCAAACACACCCTTAACCACAAAATTTAATATCATTCTAAACACATAATCACAAGCTGAAAACAAGGAGTGAAAAGGAAAATCAGGAACTAAAGATCACATACCAAAAACAAGTGAAATTCTTTATTTAATTGCTACTGATAACACTTACAACCATTACATCCACACATAACAGTGGAGTATTCAAATTGAAGACAACTTCAAAACTCAAATGTTAACACTAGCAAATGCTTGAAGTGCATCACCAGTCAACCTACAAACCTTCCATTCTTGCATAATCTCCGCTCCCATTTCTTCATAAAACTTAATAGCATTCACATTCCAATCTAAAACCACCCACTCCACTCTCCCATATCCCATCTTAGCCGCCTGTGCCGCCACAGCAGACAACAAAATTTTCCCAAAACCTTTCCTCCTATAACACTCCCTCACAAATATATCCTCAATATAAAACCCGGGTTTCGCTAAAAACGTCGAATAATTAGGAAAAAACAACACAAACCCAGCAACCACAACATCATCATCAATTGTCCTAAACACCTCCTCTTCAGTGTCATTAATCGGGAGATCAAGATTTACAGTTTTAAGCACCGGGGTGAAATTAGGGGTATTTTGGGAAATTGGGTTGAAAGGGTTCTTGGAAACTTCTAGAAGGAAAACAGTGAAGGAAGTGAAAGGAGGAGGAGAGTTGGGAGGGAAGAGAGTAGTGGCAAGTGATGATTCAGTAGCGGAACAGAGATGAGTGAGTTTTTCAAAAACGGCCATTTGGTGGATGAGTTTGTGGATATGAGGAACATCAGTTATGGTGGCGAGGCGGATACGGGAAAATATTTGGTGTTGGCTGAATGGGATTAAGTCTTCACCTATGGCGGAGGGGGCTGGTGATGGTGAAGGTGGAGGTGCGGCGGCGGCCATTTTTGCAAAGATGTTGAAATGAGACAAGTGTTGGCTGAGGTAAAGTTTAGGGGAACGGGTTAGTATAGACTGTAGATGCTGCGAGAATGGACTACGTTATAGAGAATTGCATTCGAGCTATTTTACTTTACTACTATATAGTCCCTCCGTTTCAATTTACGTGAATCTATTTAACTATGCATAAAATTTAAAAAATAGAGAAGAATTTTAAATTTATGATATAAAATGAGTCATATATATTTTGTGTGGTTATAAATTATTCTATAAAGGTGAATTATTTTCAAATATAGAAAAAGATCATTCTTTTTAATATAAATTAATAAAAAATAAATTCACATAAATTGAAACAGAGGGAATATATAAGTCGCAATCTACAAGTTTTGTCGGCTTCACATTCGTTTGTGATCCTATGAAGTTGCTCCACCTAGATCTTGCTTTTTCCCTTTGAATTCTCATTTTCTCCTCATCATTTTCTTAAAGACAATCCACGTGGGACAGTTTAATTGGGGTAGTTTTTTGTGGATTTTTTCTTATCTCTTTGTTTATCCGTCTCAATTTATGTAGAATCCATTTTTTTAAATGTGTCTCAAAAAGAATGTTACATTTTTATAATTTGAAATAATTTAATTTTAAAATTTTCATTTTTTTTTAACGAAATGATTTATAACTACGCAAATATCGCGCATTTGTTTTTAATTACAAATTTTAAAAAATTTCCTTTATTTTTTAAACTTTTTGCCAAGGTAAACGTGCATTGGTCACGTAAATTAGAATGGAGGGAATAATGGAAAAACATTTATTACAATTATCATTTTGAAGAAGTTCAAACTGTCTTGAATTTTGGTGATTGTATGATGTCATATTTTATTCGTGTTGAATAAGTGTGATTATCGTCTGATGATTTTTTTTCCTAACTAATTTTATTGAACTGCATAAGAAGATTTTGTGAACAATTTTATCCACGCCTTTGAAAAATTTATGATGTTTTACAAACACTAAAAGTAGAAGTTATTAATTGGTATCATATAATGTGGAAAATGAGAGTAGTATTATCAGTCAAGACATTTTTTATCTTTGAAAACTCTTGTTTGATTAACTAAGAATGAATATTTTTAAGCACAAGATTTATATATGAAGAATTTAATTGATTATTGAGTTTCATTTTAATGGGTTTATTTTTTCTCTTAATTTCGTTTAAAATTAAGTTTAAATCGCCATATTTAACTTGCATAAACCTTGCCACATGAACTTATAAGTGAAGCTAAAACTTAATAAATACCAAAAATATTATTTTCATTTATAATTAAAAAAAATTATATGCACACAAATTCAAAAAAATCTAATATTTTTCAATTTATGATCCTCACCGAGTCGTAATTATTTTCCATACTTTAAATCACATTACTTCGTAGAATATTGAATTTTGTGCCCCCTTTGTTACTAATTCTCCTTCCAAACTTTGTTTCTCATAAATAATTTTTTTAAAAAAAAAATATTCAATTATGTTACTAAGTGTGAAGACCCCACAGTATGGATGCGACCAGACGACTGTGAGACCCCCCATGCATGCATGCTTGACATACTCAGGTATTGTATGTGAAAGGGTGCTTAGCCAGTTCGCACACTCTGCAGAGCTTCGAACCCGCGACCTTGCAGTTCACTTTTGTTCTCCCTAAGGAGACGTCTCTTACCACCCAAAAAAAATAAAAAAACGTTCTGTGATATTAATCAACATTAATACTTAATTAATAACAAAAGAAATAGGAAAAGCCGCACTTGATAATTAACTGCATATGGAGATGTCTATATAAAAATTCTTGGGTGTCTTTGTTTGGGTATTGACGTTTGAATATGCATAATTCTTGGTGCACCTTTGCTTCTCTCTCTGTGTATATATCTTTTATAGATATAGATGTTGGAATCTTGAATGCTCCTTTTTGGTTGTAATGCTTGATTTTACGGCTTTGATTTTTGACTTCCTAAACGTCTTGGCCTTTTGGGGTTGTCTTCAGATTTTTTTCCTGTTTGCTTTTTCTTAAGTTTGTACCTTGTAAGATACATTATTCAATATATACATATTTGATTTGATATTTCTCCCCTTTACAATTTTGATATTCCTATTTGAATGTGTTTAAGGGACCATCAAAGGATGTGGTGCAGCGAATGAGGTTGCTCCTCCCTTAACTAGAGGTCTCGGGCTTGTTGCTCCTCCTTTAACTAGAGGTCTCGGGTTTAAGTGTTGGGTATAGAAAAATTCTTGATAGGGAGCGCTTTCCCCGAATGGACTCTACGCAACGCTAATCCGGATACAGTCGGGCTCTAATGCGGGTACCAAACACTGGGTGGAAACAAAAATAAAATGTGTTCAGGGAGGAGGATCAATATGTGGGGAAGATTGAGAATTTCTATCTCTTTATCTTCTTCTGTTCTGTTTTTTTGTTTTTATGTTAGAGTATTTTATATCCTTTAATTTTAAAGTGATTGAGTGTAGTTCCTTTGTTTAATGTGTTAATAATTATTAGTGTTGCTCTTTTAAACTGATTGATTAGATTATTTTATATGATTTTAGGCATTTTGAAGTGATGAGATTGTGAAAAAGATTTCAGAAGAATTCATCATCTGTTGTTTCGTGTATGTCGATTCATTTGTCTTGTGATCAACTTTTGTATTTGATTTATTCTCTTCCATTATTCTCACTTCCTTTTTGTCATTCTTTAATTAGATGATAAACTTGAATTGATTTTTGGATATACATATCTTGCTTTTGAGTATTTTAAAAATATTGAGAAGAGAGAATCCAAATTGAAGAGCTCATCTTATGGTACAAAGATTTTTCGGTTATGTATTTAACAAAACTACATTTATTGATTACATTATGTTGGTGAATTTTTGCTAGAGAGTGATTGTAAGTGGTGCATGAAGGAAAAAAAAAAAAAAAAAGATGTATGAAGTCTCTTCTCTTAATTTCAGGAAAAGTATCAATTATAATCAGTAAAAATATTTTCAATAAGCGAGTCCAATATGACGACTCAAATGCAGCTTTAGATTTTCATTTATGTGGTATAATTACCATTTACATTATAAATTAAAAATATTTTTAAAAAATCTTCATATCGATGAGATTCTTGAGAACGAGTACGATGTACGTCATACGTACAGTTAAAGATTTTATATTTTCAATTGATCGAAAATAAAAGAAGTGAAGTTTGCTTATTATAATCAATATTGAAAAAGGAGTTATATCTAGGAACAAATGTTATGATTGGAAAGTATAGAAAACACAAAATACATCGAAAGTAATACTTCTCCCATCATCCATATTCAAGTCGCTTGAGATGTGATTATAATAAAGTAAAAGTTATGTACACTTTATATTTGTAACTCAAACAAATATTTTTAACTCTACAAGCACACATATAGCACTAAAAGTTAAACTTTAGATATAACTTTTACCACATTAGTACTTTTCCATCTTATGCCAATTTCTTTTAACTTTTTAGGGGTTATGGTTTTGTCATTCAATTTATATTACGAGTGTTCTCAAATTTGAGTTTTTAAATGATTTTTTTTCTTTTTTTATTCTTAACATTTGAATATTAGGAACATATTATTTTGTAAATTTAATGAGATCTTTTACGACAGCGCGAAACGCGGGCAAATTTCCTAGTATGCTATATCCATCAGAGGTCCGCGTTGATCATAAATATTTACAGAAAGAATGACAAATATGGAAAGGACAAACCAAGCTTTCCACGATCATGCAACCAATTATTCTACAGCATAGATTGTGCAATATCCCGTGTCGCTTCTTAAGAGTTAAACTACATGAATTTTAACTAATATTTTAAGATGTACTTATCTTTCACTATATTGATATGACAAAAAAATTACAACCTATAGTACATTTCGTATAGTTCTTGAATATTTAAATTTAAATTATAAAATATTTAATTAATTAAATTAAATGTAACTTCAAAAATGAGGTAAATTGACTATCAAGAAGCGAGCCATGACAACTATTTTAAGTCGAATGAAGTAGTAAAGCAAAGCAAAGTTACTAGGAAGAATTAGCTATTGGTGATATTTTAGTTTTGAAATTACCATAGGTGACTCATGGGGACCACTTAAAAGTAAAACCCAATTAAATTTGAGATTAAGAAGATTGAGGTCCAAAATGTATTTTTTCAATCTTCTTAATTTTTTACAAAATACAAAAAGATCTCAATTTAATCTAAAAAACCCACCAGCTCCCTTCTCCTCCGCCCCACACCCCACCCCGCAAAAAAAAAATTTAATTTTTTTTTTTGATATTTTTTATTTGCTTTTTCACCAGCCCCCTCTCCTCCTCCCAACCCTCCCTCCCGCCCCACCCCCCCCTCTCCCCCACCCACGCCCCCAAATTTTTTTTTTTTTAAAAAAAATAGTTTTGATATTTTTTATTATCTTTTTAGTGACCCTCCCCTCTCCTCCTCCTCCCACCCCACCCTTGCCCCCCCCCCCCGGCCCACACACTCCCCCTCCCAATTTTTTTTATTTTTTAAGAAAAAGCTTTGATATTTTTTATTTGCTTTTCACCCCCCCCCCCCTCTCCTCCTCCCCCCTTACCCCCGCCCCCCACACACCCCCCCCTTAATTTTTTTTATAAAAAAAAGTTTTGATATTTTTATTTGCTTTTTCACCTCTCTCTTCTCCTCCTCCCCTCCCCCCCCCCCCCCCCAACCAAATTTTAATTTTTTTTAAAAAAAAGTTTTAATTTTTTTATGTGCTTTTTCATCAGTTGACCTCTCTCCTCCTCCTCCCACCCCTCCCCCCAATTTTTTTTTTTAAATTTTTTTGATTTTCTTTATTTATTTTTACAACCCCCCCCCTCAGTCCCCACTCCTCCTCCTCTCACCCCCCTCCATCCCCCCCCAAAAAAAAATTGAAAAGTTTTTCTTTTTGTTTTTTTGCACCCCCCACCCTTCCAAAAAAAAATTTGTTTCAAAAAAAAAGAAGTCTTGAATTTTTTTTATTTTTTTGCACCACCCCCCCCCCCCCCAAAAAAAAGATTTTTCTTGAAAAGAGGTTTTGAATTTTTTTTTTTTTTTTTTTGGTTTCGTACTTCCCCCACCCACCCCAAAAAAATTAATTTTGTTTTAAAAAAAAAAATTTTACTTTTGGTTTTTTGCCCCCCCCCCCACCCCCACTTTGAACAAGCCAAAAAAAATATTGAAGGAAGTTTTGAATTTTTTTTTTTTTTGGGTTTAGGAAAAGTTTGGATAAAATCTGGGGTTGTTGTTGTTGTTGTGTGTTTAGTGAAATAGATGATTTTTCTGCTGCTATCCTGATATGGTTTAGGGTTTAGAAAAATATATCCAACAAATAGTTTTTTTGTTCTTGTTCTGGTATTTATCTGGTTCTAGAAGATAACCAACAGATTTGTAGTTATTGCAACAAGTTCTACGCCTTTTGCAACAAGTAGCCAATCTGTTGCAACGACTCACTAATTTGTTGGACATAGCTTCAGTTATTTGCTTCTGTTTGTAGAAGATATCTAATGATTTGTAGTTGTTGCAACAAGTTCTAAACTTGTTGTAACAAGTGAATCGAAGTTCGTTGCAACGACTACAAATCATTGACATAGCTTGATATTTGGTTTTGTTTGTAGAAGGTATCCTACTGATTTGTAATTGTTGCAACAAGTTCTACACTTGTTGCAACAAGTAGACAATCATTGCAACAACTACAAATCATTGACATAGCTTCATTATTTGTTTCGTTTTGTAGAAGATATCCATGATTTGTAGTTGTTACAACAAGTTCTACATTTGTTGCAATAAGTAGACAATCTGTTGCAACAACTACAAATCTGTTGGACATAACTTCAATTATTTGGTTCTGTTTGTAGAAAATATCCAACAGATTTGTAGTTGTTGCAACAAGTTCTACACTTGTCGCAACAAATGGACAATCTTTTGAACTACAAATCATTGGACATAGCTTCGATTATTTGGTTCGTTTGTAGAAGATATCCAGCAGTTTGTAGTTGTTACAACAAGTTCTACACTTGTTGCAACAAGTAGACAATCTATTTATGAATCAAAGAAATGTTGAGGAAAGATATAGCTAAATTGACGACGGCCGACAATCAATCCTCGAGAAAGAGATGAAGAACGAGCCGAGACGCGGAGATACAAATAAAGAAAGTGAAGAAGAACTAGAAGATGAAGAAACCGATAATGGAGATGGAGTAGATCAAGAAAATCGCTACACCACAGAAGGCCGATTCTTGTCAACAAATTATTACTTAAGTTGTAGTATTTGGAGCTAAGGTTCTTTGTTGAACAATTTCTATTTTTTTTTTTGTCCTTTATGTTATTTATGAATGATGTTTATGAACTTATTTATTTTGATTAGTTGTGGTATTTGGAGCTAAGGTGGTTGTATGCAACAAATGCCTACACTGTTGAAGAAGTTGCAACAAGTTACTAGTTTATTTCAACAAGTTACTAATCTGTTTTAACAAGTTACTTATCTTTTTAAACAAGTTTCTTAGTTGTTGCAACAAATTACTCACCTCGTTGGAAAAAAAAATCAAACAATTGCTTAAATTATTGCAAAAATTAAAAAAATATGTCGCAATGATAAGTTAATTGTTGCAACAAATCATACACTTGAAGAGGATGCAACAAGTTACTAATGCATTTCAACACGGATGGATCGGATGTTTAAGCAAGTTGCTTAGTTGTTGCAACAGATTAATCACCTTATTTGAATTATTGCAACAACTTACTCATATGTTGCGGAAGTATCTTATATGCTTGCAACAACTTACTCATATATGTTGCGACGGTATCTCATATGTTGTAACAACTTACTCATATGTTACAAGATATCTCATATGTTGCAACAACTCCTCCATTGTTGCAACATATTCACGATATTGATCACATTGAACTCTTTGTTTATAATTGAATAATATTGAATTCATTGTTTATCACTAAATATGGTTGAATTAAGTACTTCACATCAAATCACTCTAATGATCACTCGATTTAGGAAGAATACACTTAGAATTGCCCATCTAATCCATGAAATTACTATCTAATCCATTAAGGATGTTAGTAGATATATATATTCATCACTAAAAATCGTTGATTTTCTTTGTTTAACACTAAATTTGGGTGAATCAAGTAGTTCGCATCAAATCACTCTAATGATCACTCAATTTAGTCCATACTGAGTAGTAGATTATCTTTCCTGACTCAAAATATATCGAATTTATTAAGTATTATACATTGATCACTAAATATCATTGATTTCCTTTGTTTATCACTAAATATGGGTGAATCAAGTAGTTTGCATCAAATCACTCTAATGGTCACTCGATTTAGTGCTTACTGACTTAGTAGATCATCTTTCCTGACTCAAACTACTATCAAATTGATTAAGTATTATATATGGATCACTAAATATAGTTGATTTCATTTGTTTATCACTAAATATCGTTGATTTCATTTGTTTATTACCAAATATGGGTGAATAAAGTAGTTCACATCAATTCACTCTAATGATCATTAGATTTAGTGCATACTGACTTAGTCGATCATCCTTCCTGACATAAAATACTATTAAATTGATTAAGTATTATATATTGATCACTACTTATTGTTGATTTCCTTTGTTTATCACTAAATATCATTGATTCCCTTTGTTGATCACTAAATATGGGTGGATTAAGTAGTATACGTAACAACTATAATATCTGTTTAAATGTGTAGTATATCCGTCGTAAAGAATGACATAGTTGTTGAACGAGTCCTTACTCTTGTTGGATAAAACACAACAAGCTACCCGGTTATACTGCAACAAGTCACATGTTGGAAAAACCAACATGTAACTTAGTTGCTTTCTAACAAAAACTTTGCGATTGTTGCAACAGATTGCTTACTTGTTGGAAATCTTTTAAAAATTGGATAAAACACAAGTTACTAATTGTTGCAACAAGTCCTGTTACTTGTTGGATAAAACCCAACAAGTTACAGAGCTGTTGCAATAGATTCACTACTTGTTGGAAATTGTTCAATGAATTTATTAATAACAATACACACATTTATGATTGGACACGATCAAGAACATAAATTACCATTCTAAAAAAGAACAACATGAAAATGTCATAAAGTTCCAACAGATAACTATTATTACAACACGGTGAAATTAACAACTATGGAGCATTTCGGCTTGGACAACAACTACAAATCTGTTGGATATCTTCTACAAACAGAACCAAATAATTGAAGCTATGTCCAACAGATGAATGAGTCGTTGCAACATATTGTCTACTTGTTGCAAAAAGTGTAAAACTTATTGCAACAACTACAAATCTGTTGATTGTCTTCTACAAACAAAATCAGATAAATACCAGGACAAGAACAAAAAAAACCATCAGTTGGATATCTTTTCCTAAACCCTGAACCATACCAGGAAAATAACAGAAGAACCATCTATTTCACTACAAACTAGGGGTGGGCATAAACACCGAAAATCGAAAAATCGAACCGAACCGAATTAGTTTGGTTTTTCGGTATTTCGGTTCGGTTTCGGTTTTTTTTATGACAAAATCGGTGTTTCGATTCGGTGTTCGGTTTCGGGTCAACGGTTCTACGGTACTTCGGTTTAACCGAAAGTTTTTTTTTTTTTTTTTTTTAAGATTTACTACATGAATACAATTTTTTTTTACAACACTCAGTCCACTCTCTCAGGCCCAAATTAATGTATATGATTAATAAAGAAGCTGCTAAATTCCAGAAGCCATCAAAGATTCAACTGGAAATTTTTCTATTCAAAAATCAAAAGGGCCTACAAGAATTGAACAAATTATTCAGAGATTATAATGCAAAATAGAAGACAATTGATAATAATCACAAAAAGATTTTGTTTATTGTCGAATGTTTGGTTCATCATATTAAAATTTGGACGTGAGATGTACTATTTAGAACATCTATAGGTTTAAATTGGATAAATAAATTTGTCTTCAATAATACTCGTGGCCTATATTAAATCATTTTTTACAATGGGATTGTTTTATACTATCTTGATTAAAATAATTAGTCAATGTATATAAATAATTATCGACAAATAATACTTTTAAGAGGAAGATAAAATAAAGCATACAAGAATATGGTCTACTAATTCGGTGCGGTGTTCGGTGTTGAAAAAAACCGAATTAGAAAAATCGAAACAACCGAATCAACTTCAAAAATCGAACCGAATCGAACTTCAAAAAATCGAACCGAACTAATTCGGTGCGGTGTTCGGTGTCCACTTTCAAAAAACCGAAACCGAAAAACCAAACCGAACTTTGAAAAAACCGAACCGAAAAACCGAACGCCCACCCCTACACAAACACACAACAACAACAACATGAATTTTATCCAAACTTTTCCTAAACCCCAACTTCTTTTCAATATTTTTTAGGTGTGGGTGGGTGGGTGGGTGGGGGGGGGGGCGCAAAAATACAAAAACAAAAACTTTTCAAGACTTCTATTTCAAACATTTTTTTTTTGGAAGGGTGGGGGTAGGTAGGTGCAAAAAAAATAAAAATAAAAACTTTTTTAAAAAAAGAATTTTTTTTTGTGGGGGGGGGGGGGGGGGGAAGGGGGGGGGAGGAGGAAGGAGGTGGGGTGAAAAAAACAAAAAAAAAATCAATACATTTTAATTTTTTTTTTAGCGGGGAGGGTTGGGAGGAGGAGTGGAGGCTGGTAAGAAAAAATCAATTTTTTTTTTTGGTGAGGGTGGAGGGGGGATGGTGGTGATCGTGGGGAGGGAGTTTGCGAGGAGGAGGAGGAGGAGGGGGAGGGGGGTGAAAAAATAAATAAAGAAAATAAAAAAAAAAAATTTTTTTAGGGAGGGGGGGTTGGGGTGGGGGTGGGGGCTTGGGGAGGAGGAGGAGAGAGGTGGGATGAAAAAACAAATAAAGAAAATCATTTTTTTTTTTTTTGGGGGGGGGGGGGGCGTGGGGTGGGGGAGGGAGGGGGTGAAAAATAAATAAAGAAAATTAAAAAAATTAATTTTTTTTTTTTGGGGTGGGGGGCGGGGCGAGGGGGTCGGGGAGCGGGGGCGGGAGTGGGTCAACGTGTTAAAAATAAAACTTGAGGCCAAAGTGTTAAAACTAAAGTTAAGGGTCAAAGTGTCAAAATGAAAACTTTTGGGCAAATTCAAAACCCCTTAATCACTAATCAAAATTATCACCCCACTCAATAATTAAAACTTGAGTCACCTCCATTAAAAAAAAAAATATTTAGAAGTCACCTATAATTAAAAGCCCAAAGTTATAATGTAAAGTTACGAAGGTTACTTAATATAGTATGTAGATTTTGAAAGTAGAAGGAAAAAAATTGCACTTTGTGAAATAGAGAGGGGAAAAAAATGAGAAGAGCAAAAAGTTAGGCGGAGATAGAGAACTCGACCTTCGACCTAAAAAAAAGTTATTTATTTATCATGGAGGGCCCTCTACTTTGTCAAAATACCAATTTGATCCCAGAGGCTTTACAATTCACCATTCATTTACATGATAAAACCCTAAAACCTTGCAAAAAGAACTTGGAGTCCGTTTGGATTAGCTAAAAAAAAGTGGCTTTTAAGCATAAGTGCTTAAAATACTTTTTAAGTGCTTAAAATACTTTTTAAGTGCTGAAAATTATTTTATAAATAAGCAGTTACGTATTTCAATAAAAGTGCTTAAAGGGTTTTTAGAAGTAAGGATAGTATTGAAATTAACAGAAAATATAATGGATAAAAGGTTAAAGTTGTTAGTCAAATCAAAATGACTTTTAAGCCAAAAAATAATAAGTTGGGGTTCAGCAGCTTCTTGGTTTTAGCTTATTTTAACTTAAGTTAAGCTGTTTTCTATTTTTGCCAAACACCAAAATAAGTTAAAAATAGCTTATAAGCTAGTCAGACCAACTTATAAGCCAATCCAAACGCGCTCTTGGTCCCAATAAAATCTAGAGAAATACAATCAGTTCAAACAATCGTTACCTTCTTAATTAAAATGGCATTATTTCGGTGCATTTTTAGAGAAAAAAAATTAATTGACACGTGGCTACAAAAATAAGTCTACTAAAATACATGGATAGATTTTTTTTTTAAAGCCACGCGATTTTTTTAATTAAAAATAAGCTAAATAATTTTAAAATAATTTCATCAGCAAAAAAGATTTATTTGCATTATTTGTTTAATGAATAAAATCGCAAAGTTAAGAGGTATAGTTGCAGCTTTACCCCTTATTTATCATGGAGGGTCATCTACTTTGTAAAAGTAACTATTTGATCCCTAGGCTTTACAATTCACCATTCATTTCTATGATAAAACCCTAAACCCTTGCAAAAGAACTTGGTCCCAATAAAATTCCACAGAAATACAGTCATTTTCAAACAATCGTTACCTTCTTAATTAAAATGGCATTCTTTAGTCGCATTTTTAATGGATCTTCAACGATTATTCAGTCACAATTTAATTCAATACGATTGAATTCAACTCTCACAAGTCCAAAGCTTTTTGTCAGTGGTATGTGCACAAACACACTAATCTTATGAATACTTTATTTTATTGGTCATTAAAATGTATGTTAATCGATAATAAATTTTAAGATTGAAGAGATTTAGTACAATTTGAATCTTTATTGTTTTTTCATTGGTTTCACAACAGTAATACTTTTGTGCTTATTGTTTTAATCTGTTCTCGTTATAGTTATTATATGAATGGTATCGATTACAACAACAACAACAACAAGCCCAATATAATCCCACCATGTTCTGGTATTTGCACTGTTTCAATGAATGGTATCTATTATTTCTGGTATTTGCACTTTACAAAATTTAGTTTAGTAAGTAGGCGTTTGGCCATAAAAATCAAATATTTTTCACTTTGTTTAGAATTTTTAAAGTTGGAGTTGAAGATAGAGTTGTGTTTCGTTATATTTTTTGCAGAAAAAGTATTCGGTTGTTTGAATGTACTGAAAGTGAAAGAAGTGGGGGAAAAAAAGTGAAAACAAGGTTTTAGGTGTTTCCCAAAATTCCAAATAAGTTGTATTTGGAATTTTCATGGCCAATCGCTGATTTTCAAATAAGTGAAAAAAAATTCTGGAAAAAAGTGAATAATTTTCATGGCCAAACAGGTCCTATGGATATAAAGTTGAGTTTTTGGAAGTTTTACTTGGGCTAATTCTGATATATATATCTATAAATATATGTATATATATGTGTGTGTATATCTTTATATATGTGTGTGTGTGTATATATATATATATATATAACAACTCCTTTTGGTGTCAGCTTTTATTTGTTATTCTTCTATCATTTCTCCTATCAAATTGTTTCGTGCTCTTTTTCGAATAGGAGTTTGGCGCGTTGAAATTCCGGTGGTTGCCTAGTTTCTAGTTAGGTTGAAAGTATTACTACAGTAAGTTAGTTTAGATCAAGGTTATCTGTTCCAAAGGTTATGCTTTCAAATTTGATGCACAAATGAAAACACTTGACTTTTATGACTAATTGAGATGTAGAAATTATAAACTGCAAGAGAGACAAAACAATTTCTTAATTGCTTTGGCGGCCTTCGAGCATGGTGGGGTGGCTATCAGTAATCTAGGAGGTCTAATTTACCCGTTAAGTACCAATCAACAACAACAACAACAACGACATACATAGTGGAATCCCACAATGTGGGGTCTGGCAATAAAGTAGGCTCACTACCGTGAAATACCCTCTTTCTTTATATCCTCGTCATTTATAAAATCAGTTACCAAATGATGGTACTAATGCGGAAACTTTGTTTCATGGGTGTCAATGAATCATCAACTTTGCCCTTGTCTCCGGAATAGTTATGGTCAGTTATATCAATCATTTCCAATACTAAATAATTTATCCTTAAGGAAAAATTAGAGGTTTAACTTCTTTTTTTCTAAATGCCATCCTCATAGACATATATGCTCTGGCAATATTGCAGATTTCCGAAGCACTATAATTTTGGTTGCATGATTTGGTTCTCTTCTATCTATATTGTGCGAATGTCTCCCCTGGTTCTTGTATTTGTATATGTTAATTGCTTAAAACTTTTATAACCACTTATGTCTAGTCTGCTTCTTGTTATTAGAGGATGATATCTACTAGAAAATGTTATGCAAGTGTACCATTATTATGGGTTGAATGGCCTTTTCAATTGAATGCCTGAATCATTTTGACTTCTTATTGTCATAAAACACCCAGGTCTGACTTACGTAAGTTGATAGTTAAAGCTGTTTTGACCATATCTCTTATCTTTTCACTAGGCATAACATTTTCATGCATGGCAGGCTTATTTGTTTGTCTTATCTGAACAATAGAAGTTATTTCTACCTTGTGGAAGGAGAGTACCTCACTGTATATGAAAATTTTGCGAACTTGCTGCAGGAGAAAACAAGGACTAAATCCAAGGTACAAGTGAGGTGTACCTTGAAGTTTTCCCTTTCACTTCGGTCTGGTATTAAGATTGCTGGCTGAAGTTCTTTAGTAGTTTTGCTTTATCCGAAAATGGGGAAAAGAAGAAAGAAAAGTCACTGACTGTCTGGGGGAACTCTAGTTACCATCTGAAACATTTCTGAGTGTTTCTTTCTAACTTGGCTTTGCTTGCTTTTTTACTTTTGCTTTCCACATGATCTAGTAAAAGGTGCTTTGAGTCTCTGAAAGGCATCACTAAAAATTCTCTATTCATGATTTTGCAGATTTTTTTCCCCTTATCAGGGGAAAAAAAAAATCTGCATAATCTTGAATAGAGAATTTTTAGCGATGCCTTTCAGCACTAGCAAAAGATGCTCGTACCTCATAATTGGATGAGTATTCAAGTGATGTTGCTCAGATGTGTTAATGTGGACGACGGCATTTGCCTATAATGAAATATGATTTTTGCAACCCTTTTATGATAAACAATTGAAAAGCAAAACATTGTGAACACTACATATTAAGCGTAATTTATCGATGTGGCGAAAAACTCTAGATACAAGTTGCTAAAAGAAAGTGGAAAAATAGATAATCCAATTTTTAGTCTAAGCTCTTCTTTTTCGTTGTTTCCGTTTGATGCGTCATGGTGCAGGGCTTTCAAGATACACTAGTGATGAAAACCTTAAAAAAGCATTCGAACCATTTGGAAGTCTTACTGAAGGTAATCATAAGAAATTTCCTTCTCATCTTCCTCTTTTATTTTGCTAGATTCTGATTTAAATGTGATAAACATTAACCATTTTTTCTTTTTGCTATGTGTTGATTTAACAGCAAAAGTAATTACTGATAGAGCAACTGGGAGATCAAAGGGGTTCGGATTTGTTTCTTATGCAACAATAGAAGAAGCAGAGAAAGCTCGCGAAGGAATGAATGCTAAGTTCTTGGATGGCTGGGTAATTTTTGTTGACCCTGCGAAGCCAAGTATGCCTAGACCTCCACCGCCACCTCCACAAGATCCAATGAACTTTGGGATTACAACAAATAAGACCATTGGTTGGACTGGCAGATGATGATCAAAGACTCTCTAATATCGTAGTGAAATATTCGATTGCAAATTGCAATATCACATAGAATGGCCAATGACCACAGATTCGAGTGAAATATTTGATTGCAATATAGCATTTTTATTGAAGGATATTGTACTGTACTTAAATATAGTTGTTCACTTTTTAAGGATATATTGTCTGAGGTGGAGCTCTTTCTCTGCCGAGTATTTAAGGATTCTGGATCCTTTGCTTATTTAGCAGGGTATTTTTGACTGTAAGAAACACTTAATTGTTCAATAACGATTTCCCCCCTATAATTTTGTTGTCATATAGGACCACAAAGTACGTGGTTCGTCTTACTTGTTCACCTCAAAATGCAAGTTTTGTTAACTTGGTAAGCTTACTTGTTTTTCCTTTCCTCATTTTCATCATAATCTAACAGTCTCCTTTTACTTTAGTCATACAGATGTATATGGTTTTAGTAGGGTCAATTACACTTCGAGTTTGCTAGTTTTCTTTTTTCAATGTCAGTTGTATTAGGGACAATTTGCGCATCTTGATAACTTTATTAGCTTTATTGATGATTATTCATAGTGTACTTAGCTTTTCTTCGTGAAAGATTGTTGAGTTTTTAAAAAATCGCTCTTCCAAACATTTTGATACAAAATAATTTTGAAGTTTCTGTTCGCATAACCATAGTGATAACTCACCATAGCTTTTACGGAAAAGGCTCAAATATGCTTGATCGAATTATTGGAAATGGCTTTCATTTATCTCATTATTCGTCATAGTTTGGCTCATTTATGCCATGCTTAAAAAAATGACTCATTCATGCTATTTTTCATTAACGATATCAGCTATTACACGTGGCATCCAACTAGATTATGGTTGTGGATGGGTAGGGTGTATGGGTTGGATTTTTTATTGGGATTTAAATAGGGCTGGTTTAATTAAACGACGCAGATCTCTAATTGGAGGTCACGTGTCATATCTGATATTATAAAACCAGCGTTAATGAAAAATGACATGAATGAGTCATTTTGGTAAAGGGCGATGGCATAAATGAGCCAAACTATTGATGAGTGACATAAATGAGTCATTTCCTTTGATTTGATGGCATAAATGAGCCAAACGATTGACGAGTGACATAAATGAGCCATCTCTGATAGTTCGATGACATATTTGAGCCTTTTCTGTAATTTTTATGTAGTTAGACCAATTTCTGAATCTTTACAGGACTATTCATTAGACTTTCAGTCCTTATATCTCTTAATTAACAAAATTGGATAGTCGAGAGGAATAATAGATCTCTCATTCGGATTTTTGCAATCTATCTTATATTATCTCTGCCCTTCTTTGGGAGCATATATTTTGTTCATGATATGATCCTTAGAAAAGACAAGTTAGCCTCTGATGCTCTCAAAATGTTTTACAAAGGAGTTGGGTAATATTAATTAATTAGGAGGAATCCGTCCAATTGAAGGATAAATGTGTGAAATTTGTTGACGGCAGGGGTACGATTAGCCTGTAGTGAAATGACGGACAAAAACTTAACTGCTACCTCCTGTCCAATTTAAGTGTCTTAGTTTGATTGAACACGAAATTTAAAAAATAAATAGGGACTTTCGAATATTATGATCTTAAATTGAAGTTGTATCATGTGTTTACTCCTTTAAATCTTGTGCGGAAAACTTACCAAATATTAAAAAGAATTGTAAGTCATTTATAAATTGGGACGGGAGTAATTAAAGAAAATAGAGGGGGTATTTTTGATCGGCCATCTAGTGTGGTTTATACTTGGTGCAATTTTAATTCCTTGGTTCTTCCTTACACTATTGCTCTCTGCTTTTCTCCCCTTCTTCCTCTGGTTGTTATTCTCTTCTTCTTTTTCTTTTTTCTCTGATATTATTCTAAGTATTGCATGAGGTAAGTATTTTGAGATTTTATCAAGGTTTAAGAATTGGGGTTGTATTAACAATTAAATTAAAACTCTCATTTCAGAGATACAAAACAAAATTGGGGTTTGTTTTTATTGTTGTTTGATTTCAGGGTTCTTCATTGCCCTCTTTGTTTCTATGTTTAAGCCCTTTATTATTTCCAGTTTTAAGATTTCTTCTTTGGTCATATAAATAATAGGTGACGAAGTACAAGTATGGTAGCTTGGGATAAGATCTATCACTGAAGTTATTTCCATGTGAGTCTTCATCTTTGCTGTATTTATGAGTTCCACTGAGTTTTGTTTCTTTACTATCTGTTGTTTCTTGTACTTCAATTATCTTACTTATTTGTGGTAGTAACTGCTCCTTTCTCTACCTTTGTGGGGTAGAGAGACTGTTTCTGAAAGATCCACCACTCAAAAAGAAAGAAAAGAAAAGAAAGGAAAAGGAATTCGACGCAGACAAAAAAAAAAAAAAATGACATCAAAATAGCAAAATAGTAAGATACAAAGCAAAAGCGCAATAGATATTGATATACATCGAAGAATAGATAACTACGTGATTACTACATAATTCTACTACTAAGGATACGTGTAGAGGGGGCTAGCCCCTACCTCTTCCACCTACGGTGCGACATCACTATCATGGCTTATTCGCTTTCGTTATTTCCTTTTTCGTACTGCTTTGAATTCCTATCCTTGTCCCGAGGGTCTATTGGAAACAACCTCTCTACCTCCCAAGGTCGGGGTAAGTACTGCGCACACTTTACCCTCCTCAGACCCCACTTTGTGGGATTTCATTGGGTATGTTGTTGTTGTAGTGAGTTTTGTTTCTTCTTACAATTATTCTTTAACTTGGACACATCATTCTGCAACCAGTTGTACCTGAGTTGTTTTAACTCCGTTTTTAACACTTTGTTGATCGATCAAACCAACGTCGTAGAAAACCAACTACTAATGTGCAGTATTTAGCTTTCTTGGTCTAAGCTAGATAATTTTCTGCATTATTGTATCTCTTATCCGTGAAAGGAGCTGAGATATATTTAGGCAAAACTCTAATTTTGTGATTTATCTTGCTAAAAGAATCATGTTACCTGAGATAAAGTGGAAAAGTTAGCTTTAGAGATAGGTTGTTAATTCATAAATGAATTGAGATGTGCTGTGGAATTTCTCACAGTATTGGTTGTTTTCTTGTGAGCGCTATGAGCAATATAATTCAAATGAGTTACACTGCACCCAAGAGGTTTGATAATATGTCTGAAATAACTGAACACTTTCTGTTTTTTTTTTTTTTTTTTTTTTTTTCACGTGTCCTCCACCATTTCATCTTATCTAAGTAAACATATTTACACAAATTTGCTACACTACTAAGTACTTGCAAGTGGCATAATTGGCTGCCTGATGATTTAAGCCTTTGTCAATGCTTTTTAGAACTTCTTATCTACAACTTCCACATTTATATATCAATATTTCAAGTGCTTCCTTGTCTTCTTTCTTGATAAGGATGATTTGGTGTCCTCTCCCATTTAGCTAAGATTCAATAATCTTCCGCAAAAACCTTACAGTTGAAATTGAGTATACAACTCATAAAATGACGTTGAAATATTATTTGATCGCACTTGAATTGTTAAGTACATTATAACTCACTATAGTTGACATACCAATTTATCAGTAAGGAAGAGAAAAACAAAGAAGCTCAAATTCAATGATGACATATAGTTTTGTTTTTTACTATTGCTTAGGATGCAATTTTATACTCATTAGCAAAGGTAACAAATTTATATAACAGTATCTTCTAAAGAGCCCATTGTTTCCACCAATATTGATTCTCTCTCATCCTTTCAGTTTCAGATGATCTTCAGGGCATGAGAGTGTGAGCCAATCGGAGAATAGGCTAGAAAAGAACCGATGGCGGGCAGTGGTGGAAACCCTAGTTCCAATCAGTCATCTGTGTCTCATCAAGCTCCCAAAATCCTATTAGCCAAACCTGGACTTGTTAGCGCCGGTAAGTTCAACCGTGGTGGCCCTGGCGATGATTCTGCTGTTCACCGCCCACGTCTTCCCGCCGTTGGATCTCTTAATCTTCTCTCTGAGACCTGGGATTTCCACACTGATCGTTTTCTCCCGTTTCTAACGGATAATACGGATTTTACGGTAGTGGGTGTGATTGGTCCTCCAGGGGTTGGGAAGTCGACAATAATGAACGAAATTTATGGTTTTGATGCTAGCTCACCTGGAATTCTTCCTCCTTTTGCTATAGAAACAGAAGAAACTAGGGATATGGCGAAACATTGTACGATTGGCATTGAACCACGAGTTTCCTCTGAACGGATTATACTGCTTGATACTCCGCCTGTTTTTAGCCCTTCGGTTTTGGCTGAAATGATTAGACCAGATGGCTCATCCACCATACCCATAATAACCGGTGAATCATTATCAGCTGAGCTAGTTCATGAACTGATGAGCATCCAACTTGGTGTTCTTCTTGCATCCATTTGTCACATTATATTGGTGGTGTCAGAGGGAGTCAATGAAGCTAGCATGTGGCAACTCATGTCAACTGTTGATTTGCTAAAGCATGGTATACCTGATCCGTCCTCTCTAACCCTTTCTCATCCTCAAAGCTCTGAGAAAGAAAACAGAGACAAAATTCTAGACAGTGGAGAAGAGTACATGGCTGATCCAGTTTTTGTGCATACAAAGCTACGCACTGAAGATCTAGCACCAAGTAACCTTGTTCAACTGAAGAAGGCACTCACACAATTCTTTTGCTCGTCATCTTTTGTGACATCAGAAAACCACAACACTGCCAAAGAGAGTCAAGTTTCTACTGTTCCTCTCAATGTTCATAGTGCTGATCGAGAATCTGAATTTTTGAAATTATTTCTAGTGCCATCTAGAAATAAGGACGATTCCTTGAAGCCACAGTATGAAAGCCATATTTCAGCATTATGGAATTTGCGGGATCAGGTTTTGTCAATGAGAGGTCCATCTTTCTCAAGGACTGTGTCCGAGCGTGATTGGCTGAAAAATTCTGCCAAGATATGGGAAATTATTAGGAATTCTCCCATTATTGTGGACTACTGCAGAACTCTTCAAAGTTCAGGCATGTTTAGGAGGTAGATTTGCTAAAGCATGGCATACCTGATCCATCGTCTTTAACCCTGTCTCATCATCAAAGCTCTGAGAGAGAAAACAGAGACAAAATTCTACACAGTGGAGAAGAGTAATGGCTGATCCAGTTTTTGTGCATACAAAGTGCGTTAACCTAAACCTTTGATCTTGCTGTTAGCACTGAGTAGTTACTTAGTTGTGATGATGAAAGAGATGGGCCGAGCAACTCAAACATGCATGTTTGTGCTAAAGTCATCTTCAAAGTGCTTAGTTGATTACATTGTAGAAATTGGTTACCGCTCGAGCTTTGATTAAAAAGTCAGAAACACCTACAGGTTTCAACTAAAAAAAAAAGACTGATTTATCTCATTGAAGATATTGTGACTACTCATTTCCTTTTCCAGATAGTTTGGCACTTTATTACTTGGGATATTGAAAGTAGCGGGTTTTGGTTTAGCTGCATTTTATAATTATGACTAATCGTGTTGTAGTATTATTCTCTTAGTTTCTTGTTCTTCACTTTTTGTTACTATATGTTGTTTCTTGTACTTCGGTTAGCGTATCAACTTTTTATTGTTACTCTTCATTTTTCAGAATGCTTTCCTTATTATTTGCCATGACTTCTTCACTTCCGTATTTCTTTTACCAAATTGCTTTGAAATGCTTTCCTTGAGCCGAGGGTTAAACGGAAATAGCCTCTCTATCTCTCAAGGTAGGGGTAAGGTCTGCATACACACTATCCTCCCCAGACCCTACTTGTGGGATTACACTAGGTAATGCTGCTGTTGTTGCTTCTTCAGGGTATGGGAGTGAATGGATTATGCTGAACTGCTTTCTTGGAGAAGTGAAAATTTGGCCAACAATTCTCATTGTTCGAAGTTAATCCTTTCTTTTTAAAATAGGAGTATTACAAATCTATTTATGTTTAGGAAGATAGGACTCAACAAAAACCTTAAGGGGTCGTTTGGTTTGAACCCAAGTTATGATGGGATTAATTATGTTGGGATAAGTTATGCTGGGATTATTTATGTTGGGATTAGTTATCCTGATATTATTTTTTATTGATTGTTTGGTTTGTTGTATTAAAAGTAACATGCATTGCATAACTTTTAAGAAAAAGTTGCTTGTTTACAAAAATACCCTCTACCTTATGTAGTAGAAAAAGGGTTTTGAGAACCTCAGGGCTATTTTAGTCAATTTCACTGTTTTATCTTGGGATAAGTTATCCCAGGATTACTATTCCACCCTCTGATGGGTATAAGTTATCCCAGCACTATTTTTAATCCTGGGATAACTTATCCCATGATTAGTAACCAAACAAAGGATAAGGTGGTACTAAATTTTTATCCCATCTCTATCTTGCTTATCCGTCATACCAAACCATCCCTAAGTAAACTATGAAGGGACGCAATTTCGGATAAGTCAGATTATTAAGAAAGTTTCCATTTACATCTGAAAATTCTTTTGTGCTTAAGGTCCTTCAATTTCGTTAGAAGGAAACTTTCAAACCTGACAATGTCGACACACGTCCAAGATGAAAGGTGTTCTTCCCACACAGATGTTTGAATACAAACCCGAAAAAGCATATGAGACCATCAAAAGCAGTTGGTAATATGGGAAAAGGCTTGAAATTTGCTCTTGCACAGGCAGGGCTCAATGATGATAGAAAAGAAAAGCCTCACATTCCTCAGACATATATCTCATGTGCATTGTATATCAATGCAGCAAGCCCTTTATGTATCATTCTTGTGTTGATAACTTATCTTTCTTGATTGTCTAAGCAGACTGCCAACTTTTTGTTATGATAAAAAAGGAATTCAACTAGATGGAGTTCTTTTGATTTGTGACTTTGAAGCTTATATGTGTTAAGTTGTTTGGCATCGGAAACAACCGTTGTTTGGCATTGGGATTATCTGAGAACTTCTTGTTGTTGTTGTTTGGCATTGGATGGCTGGCTAAACTTTTGATTCTTTTGATTTGTGACTTTTATTGTACATTGTGTTTTCATGGAAGATAATCCAAAAGATAATGTACTTTTTTCCTCTTGAAGTTTACAGGAAGGATAGGCAGATGGACTTTGAAACAATGAGAAAAAATTCAAAATTGAACATATAGTTATTCATCCCATTATAAGGTAAACATCAAGAATAATGTTTTAACACCAAACAACTAAAAAGAAAAGAAAAGAAAAAGAAACAGGTTTTCAATTAACAATTGACATCAGATGCTACAGCGTTTCGTTTTCGATACAATGGTTAGCTAATTAGAAATATAATGCCTTCACTCTTCTATTATTTTCTATTTCCTTTAAAATTAGTCTTCATATTTCCGATGTTTTAGATTAGTAAGTTTGGCTTCTTTGCTTTTATGTTCTTCCAATGAAGAAAAAAAAAGGTCTTCAAAGATTGGTATTGTAACATTGTGCCTTCTTTTCAAAAAAACTATAATCACTTCTTAGAGAATTGACCACCCCTTTGAGATAACACATAATATTGGTATTTATATTTCTCAACTGTTTATGGCTTTGTTCTCGTTGTTCGTTCTTTTTCTTTGCCTTCCATATTTAGCGCAAAGCACATTCTTGTGAATATATGTGTCTTATAGCCTGTTTGGCCAAGCTTATTTTTCCCCCAAAAGTACTTATTTTTTCAATAAGTCTTATTTTTAAAAAATGAGGTGTTTGGCCAAAAGCTTTTGAAGAAAATAAGTCTTTTGGGAGTAGCAGAAGCAGTTTTTCAGGAAACTAAAAAAGATAGCTTTTGCCCAAAAACACTTTTTTTGAAAAGTACTTTTGAGAAAAATACACATAGAAGCACTTTTTAAAAACTTGACCAA
Organism: Lycium ferocissimum; assembly: GCF_029784015.1. Taxonomy (NCBI): domain Eukaryota; kingdom Viridiplantae; phylum Streptophyta; class Magnoliopsida; order Solanales; family Solanaceae; genus Lycium; species Lycium ferocissimum. The sequence continues at coordinate 8,042,484 of NC_081344.1, read as the reverse complement.
ACACTAATTGCTGCTCAAAAATACTTTTTAAATTAATTGGCCAAACACAAACTGCTTTTAGCCAAAAGTACTTTTTTAAAAAGTACTTTTGAAATTTTTTTTTTTTAAAATAAGCTATTTTTAGAGGCTTGGCCAAACAGGCTATTAGTCCTTATAATTTTGGAATCAAAGCTTGCTTTAGACATCTTTGCCAGCACAATTTATTCCCTAAAGCACACCATGTATAAATAATGCTATAAATTATATGATAATAAAAAAGGAAAAGAATAATCTCGATGCCGTGCGTTTCACGGGCTTCACTCATCTGATTACAATAGAAATGTGAGATTAGCAATCATCCATCTACTTACAGAAGCAGAATGACTGGGGGATTGATAGCAATGCGGGCCTTAAGTTCATCTCCACAAATAGGACAGACAAGTTTGGGCTACAACATTAAAATTAACGTATACCCGCTTCTCACAACTTCAGATACACCGTGTCTACAAAATTAAAATTAACGTGTACCCACTTCTCACAACTTCAGATATACCGTGTATACAAAATTAAAATTAACGTGTACCCACTTCTCACAACTTTAAATATACGGTGTCTGAAGTTGATCTTGACAAATTCCAACTTCAGACATTGTTCAGGAACTTCAACCATATATAACTGAAGTTCAGTCTTTTTGACCAACTTCGGCCATTTTTTGCTTGAAGTTCAGACATCAATGACTGAACTTCAGCTATATATATAACTTCCGACATATGTCAAGCCTAACTTCTGACAGTCTGGCGGTAGTCAAAACAGGCTGCCCCGTGAAATTTTTAGAACTCAAACCAGTAGAATGCCAGCTAAATTTTTCACAAAAGAACCACGGAAAATGGTGTCCCAGTAGAAGAGTATGTAAGTAAAAGGTATTATCAATATTTAAACATACTGAAACTAATTCAGCGACAAGTCGTTAACAAATCTATTACTCACACACCCAAAAAAGATGTTCAGTGACAATCAAACATTCAGAAATCAAATATCATATTATCTGCGATCAACCCAATAAAGTCGGGCAATTGCTTTGAGAATTTAACAAAAGAGTCGATCACAGAAAAGTAGTCTCAACTCCACGCTGCTCACTGCAGAGCTCCTAACCTTTCAATACAAGCCTGTGTTCTCCTAACTTTCCGAGTTACTTGGTATGCCATTCAAATACCAAATAGCTTGGAAACAGGAAGGTGAAAAAACTCCATGCAGCCAAAATGTGCAGAGCACCTCAAGTGCCTTTTCGTTGTAAAACAACAATTTCACCAGCCTGTCAGCTAGACCCTGCCAATCATGACGAGGAAATTAAAGCAAAACGAAGAGAAAAACAGTGATTAAATACTTCCAAATAATAAAAAATTAAAGCAAAATTCACCTTCAAGTAACAAGATACAATGACGTGGTCAAAGAAGAAAAACATTGCATACAAAATTACAACTGAATACTGCACTGAACGGCGAAAGGCAGGAAACAGTTGACGCAGGTATGGAGATATAGATGCCATAGAGTGCGGGAAAGATGAAACCAGAATAATCAACCCAACCATACAAAAAAAATAGTCTCTAGCAATGCCAAATACTATTAGGATAGTTTGCTGATTTCAACAAAGGGTCCGGGAGGCTCTGAAGCAATCTTATATATAAAGTTCCAACATTGTGCATCACACTTTCTTATGAATGGATCAGCTGTAATACTTTAGCAATGATGAGAAGCAGAAGCAGTACTGATTGAACTGGTCCCTCAATAGAAGCACTGGTCTTACATCACTTTCTAAAAAATAAGTACTGGTCTTTACATTTCAAGGATCAGAAGATGAAACTGAAGAATACAAAAAATACATACCACATCTACGATCTTAGCAATGACATTAGAACATTTTACCACTATGAATTGCAGCCCAGTTATCTCCTCGATATCGCAGACTTCTCAAACTCATGGTAGAAAGAGATGTGCTGCTCTATAGGTCCATACTTTTTGGTAATTAATGCGTTTCTTGTACCATCCATATCTCAGCCAACAAAATTTTTGCTGTCTCAATAGGCACCATTTTGTATTAAGAATACTGAACATCCTAAAATTGAAAGACCTTCGATTGAGGGTACGGAGAAGAAAAATAAGTTAGTTACTCTAAGGGCACACTGTTATTCAGAAGCCTATTAATTCCATTTTTAAGAGAACAATGTTGTGTACTCCAATAACATGGATCAGGAAGAGATCAAAGTTTGGTTTCGGGCAGTATCATTCCATATTATTATCGTAAATTTTAAGAGTTCAAGACACTGTTAATAGCATCATCGGAAAGGTAGCTGAGCATGTTAATATAACATAAAGTTTACCTTGTAAATCTCAGCCCACTCTAGCTAATTAACAACCATATTATGGGACCATAAAACAGACCTAATATACTAAGGCTAATTTTTAAATGCAACCAAATAACAATTCTTCCAAGTGTAGGAAGTTGCTTGTGCAATAGACTTCATCCTACTTCAGCCACTTGGAGAACTAGCCAAAATAAAAGCTTTCCCCTCTTTGTAGTGCAGCAATACCATAGTGGCCAACTGGCACTAATAATGTAGAACTTTTTTCAGGAACTAGTTTAATTTAATTTATACTCATGAATCAAATCTACTGACATCCAAGGGAAGCAATACAAGACCATTCCGTGAGTTTCGCGCTAAACCCTTGGCTTCCCAGCGCATAAACATCCAGTTCTCAAACAATGCGAGTAATTCCTATTTGACTACATGTTCACATTTAGATCAAGTTATTGGAAAATATTACAGTAATTTCAATGCACAACATTATGGGATTGCACGGGGTATTTTGTTGTTGTTCTATGCACAACATGCAACTTTTTGCGAACTGGTGGTCAGTTAGTCTCGTTAAGAACTCTAAAGCAACAGCTAAAATTTGTAGGCAACAGTGAAATTTATACTAAAAGGTTTAGAGGCTGACTTTTTTCTTTGATTGGTAATAAAAACGAACTGAAAAAGATAAAGAGGCTGAAATTGGAACTAATGAAAGGGAGTCTAATATTTTTTTTTTTTTTTTTTTTTTTTTTGAGACTTGTAACTGCAAAGGGAGTCTCATTTAGGTACAAAAGAATACAACTATGCTCATTTATAGTTAAACAGAAACCATATACTTTAGGCAGAAGCTATTTAACCCTGATAGGCATATCTTATGCTTGAAATGAGAACTCCTAATATATCACTTTCATTATCAATATCCTAAAATTGTTTCTTGCACTTCATTTATCTTATTATATGTTGCTATACTGCCTATTATTATTGTTGTCTTTGCACCTTCTCTTGAGCCAAGGGTCTATTGGAAACAGCCTCCCTACCTCCACAAGGTAAGGGTGAGGTATGCATACACTCTACCCTTCCCAGACCCCACCTGGTGGGATTATACTGGGTATGTTGTTGTAGTTGTATTATCAATATCCTAAAAGCGGAACAATAAAAGGGAGTAGTACAACTACTTTGGTAAATTTTCAAGCTTCAAAGAAGAACTAATTCAAAGGCAGCTTAAATTCATCATAGACTCCACAACCAAAAAATATATCAACACCAACAAAATCTTCTCAATCTCAAACTAGTTGGGTCACCTATACGAATCCTCTATATCAATTCTGCTCTATTTGGATACATTTAATTCCAATACTCAATAAAGAAAAAGAAAAAACACCCAAATACCGAAAAAAGATCATTCATAGCACTACCATGTCTATGCTAAAAACTAAAAAATACTTTAAAAGCTCCAATAATCTGGAAAAACACCTTAAAGACTGTAAAGTAAACCCCTTGTATAAAAACTTAGCAGCAGATGCTACAACAAATTGATAAGACTGAAAAGTGTTACTCCCCCTATTTCAATTTGTTTGTCTTACTTTCCTTTTTAGTATGTTTTAAAAAGAATGCATCTTTCCTAATTTTGCAACTCTTTAATTCAACATCCCATGGAGCATGTATAAGACCACAATAGGTCATTTTGGTACATTATACATATCTTTAGTTTAATACCAGAGGATTAAAAAATCTTGATTACTTTCCTATTCTAAATTTGCTACTATCGAGGTTCTTCTTTACTTTCTCAAACTCCGTGCCCAGTCAAACTAAAACAAAGAAATTAAAACCAAGGGACTATTCTAAAAACCTTGGAGAGCCAGCATGAAGGTCATTTTGATACATAATACGTATCTTTAGTTTAAGACTATAGGATTCAAGTCTCTTTTACTTTCCTATTCTAAGTTTGCTGTTATAGAGGTTCTTCTTCACTTTCTTAATCTCGATCCAGTCAAACTAAGACAAACGAATTAAAACCAAGGGACTATTCTACAAACCTTGGAGAGCCAGCATAAAGTCATTTTGATACATTATACATATCTTTAGTGCCCAGTCAAACTAAGACAAACAAATTAAACCAAGGGACTATTCTACAAACCTTGTATAGCCAGCCTAAAGGTCATTTTAGTACATTATACATATCTTTAGTTTAAATCACAAGATTCAAAAGTCTTCATTACTTTCCTATTCTAAGTTTGCTACTACAGAGGTTCTTCTTTACTTTCTTAAACTCCGTGCCCATTCAATCTAAGACAAACAAATTAAAACCGAGGGACTATTCTACAAACCTTGGAGATCCAGCATTCATATTCCTCCTAAGAATCCTCCCCTCATCACTATTCGATTCACCCGATTCAATCAACTCCTTCAACCCCAAATTCCCCACTTTCTCAACTTCTTCTTCCTCTTCCTCCTCTTCTTCATCTTTCTTCTTCGTCGTAGTCAACTTAACACTAACTCTCTCAAAATAATTCCCATAAATATACTCAGGTGTATACCCATTTTCCTCATCAAACAACATAATATGTCCATGCCATTCCCATACCCGATAATCCGAACCCGGGTCCTCATGAAACCCAACACAAATATGATGCTCCCCAATTGTAACAGCCTGACCTGAATTGGGTTTAAGGGAATCAATTTTTCCAGTAAGTATTGTCCGGATTATTTGTTTTTCGAGACGGGATTCTTCTTTAGAGAGTTGGGTTTTTGAATCTTGATTGTTGTTGTATATGTTGTCGTTTTCATCGTCATCTGAGGAGGAAGAAGAAAGGAGGTTGTTGTTGTTGAAGAGAAGGTCTTCAAGGGATTGAGGTGAAAGAAAAGGTGGTGGGTTTGAAGGAGGTGGTTGGATTTGGAGTCTGTTCATTAAGGATTGGAGAAGAAGGTTGTCAAAATTTGGGGTTGTGGAGTTGTTGGGATTCATGGTGGTGAATTTGGATTGAAAATTGGAAGGGTTTTAGGGGTTTTGGAGGAGAATATTTGATGTTATGTAGTGCTGGTAGTATATAGAATTTGTGTAAAAGTGGACCAGAGATAGTGGGCTGAAAAATATCTTTGGGGTTTCTGTTTTCGGCTGTTAATAAGTCAAAACGGATAAACATAAGATGCTGCTGCGGCTGAGTGCTCAAGTAGCAATAGAGAAAATAGCCAAATGAACCTCAACGTTTGACCGAAATCTCAACAACACACTTTATTTTTATGAGGGGCAAAAATTTAAAGACCACCCCAAAAGAAGGGCACTCCGCGCAAAAAAATGTAGCCAAATCAACCCTCAACGTTTGATCGAAATCTTAACTATATATTTTATCTTTGTAGGGGTCCTATTATTCCCTTAAATATTTTAAAAATGAAATATATTGCTTCATAAATGCTGAGGTGTCAAAGAGAGTGAGAGACAAAAATAGTTTATTAAAATTTTATTTTTAAAAATATTTTTATTTAATATTAATTTTCTGATTTCTTTAATTCTTTCTCTTTTTTTTTTCATTTTCTCTCTCTTATTTCTTCTTCTCTTCAATAGGTCATCGGATTTAGGTTGCCGGAAAATTTTTCCGACGAACTCCATTTTTCTCATAATAACAAATAAAATCGAAACAAGAAAATTCAAAATTGTAGTGTTCAGAATAATCAAAAATCAAAACCCAAAAAAAATCCAAGTGCAAACTTTATCTTGTAAACATCTCCTTGAATTGGCTCCATCAATGGCGTTAATTTGCCTACTGAGTTCTCCATCTCTATTTTCCTCCTTCACCACCCAATCACCCACTTTATTTCCCCTCCACCATCAACCTACAAGTCCCATTTTATTATCCCCTTCCGCCATTCTTTTCATACTCCTTTCTCCCCATTGCTCCCAATCAAACCCCAAAGACCCTACCTTTACTTCTCTCACTGCTCTTCATCCTCCCAATCTCCAGAAACTCAACAAGACGTAGAAGAACAATCAAAAAATGAAAGTTCGAAAACAAGAGTTCAGTGAAAAAAAAAAACGAATAGAAAAAAGGGTTGGATTGAAATGGATGATTAGAGGAATGAATTTTTTGGGGTATTTCTTGGTGGGTTGGGGCTGAAATGGTGGTGTCGGTGGGTGGTGTTCCAGTGGAATAAGGTGGAAGAGAAAGGAAAGAAACAGAATTTAAAAAATAGAATAATAAATAAATAAATAAATAAATAAGGGAAAGAATAAGAAAAAAATGAAAAATAAATGTTTTAATTGAAATTATCACGTGTCAGGGGCGCGTGCACTTCACCAACCATCACATGTGTGGGTGTGACTTTTTAAGGGTGAGTATATTGCATATTGGACTGCCACATCAGCAAAAAAAGGGCATTTTAATACTGAAAAAAATTGTCCAGGGGGGTAATAGGACCAACACAAAGGTTAAGTGTGTAGTTGGATTTTGGTCAAACATTGGGGGTTATTTTGAGTATTTACTCAGTAGCAATATTTGTGTGAAAGGGGTGCTTGCTTGAGTCGAGTGCCTTTCGAAAACAGCCTCCCTGTCTTTCGAAATAGGGATAAGGTCTGTGTATAATTTATTCTCCCCAGGCTCCACATTGTGAAATTTCACTGGATATATTTTTATTGTTGTTGTTGGGTGCTTACTTGTACACACAATCTTTTAAGGATTTAGAGGTTTTTTCATATAATTTTTAATTTCCTTAGAAACCATTGAGCTCTTGCCAAAATATAGATAAGAATTTGCGGATATTGAAATAATAATATTTACGCTCCAAAGGGCCTTGTTGTAATCGAACACCTAATGGTCGATTAGGTAGCTTACAACTACACCATAAACATACTTAGTATAATCCCACAAGTGAAGTCTGAGAGAATAGGATGTACACAGATCTTACCTTTACATTTACGTGATAGAGAGTTTGTTTTCAATAGACCCTTAGCTCAAAAAGAAATGCAACCGATGCAGAATGTCGGAAAGAAAAAGAGACAACAAAATAGCAAATGTAGAAAACAAACGTAGTAATAGATATAAATACATCTAGCGAAAAAGAAACTACGCGACTACCTAAATCATACGACAAAAAGTACGATAGCACTATGTTACCTACTAACTGCCTATCCTAGTCCTCGATCTCTATACCTTCGTATCCAAGGTCATGTCCTTAGTCAACTAGAGTTGTGTCATCTCCTGTTTAATCACCTCTCTCAGTTCTTTCTCCGGCCTACCTCTACCTTTCCTAACTCCTGCTATGGCCAACCTCTCACTCCTCCTCACTGGCGCATCCTCACACCTCCTCTTCACATGTCTGAACCATCTCAGTCTAGCTTCCCTCATCTTGTCCACCACTGAGGTCACTCCTAACTTATCCCATATAACTTCGTTATTAATCATATCCCTCCTAGTATGCCCACAAATCCATCTGAGCATCTCATTTTCTGAACGTGAACATTCTTGACTGGCTAACGCTATGCCCAATGAAATAGTATTGCTCGATTAAGTCTTAGCTTAATGCTATTTAGAGAGCCACACTCCAAACGCTAGCTATTGAGGTGGAGAGCCCAAGGCTATAGAAACAATACATTTCTATACCGATGTGGGACTTAAGTCCCATAACAAACCACTACTCTCCGCATTTGTCGTCCTCGATGATTGTGCACTATAATCTATCAGCTTCGGAGCGAACACTGCAATATTGACGTCACCAATCATGGCACGATAGACACCGCGATAGATGGCTTTGATACTATTGACACAACCTTAGGAGAACCACACCCTTAAAGTTGTATTAATGAACCTCTTTGGAGCGTCTCCAAAGGCTGTATCAATCATCACTGAACCTCTTTTGTTTCTTGGCTTAAGTCATCTGCAGTCTCCTAAACTTGTTTAGAGATTCCACTTAGATATCTCAACTAAGACTTGTACCTATTGAACACCTCTACCGCTCCAGATTTGAACCATTTAGACACGTTTTTGATAGTCAACAAAAAATATAAAGTGTGTGAGATACACTCACGATGACGTGGCATAGTGACTAATGAAAAGATGACACGTGTCATTTGGGTCTAGAATAATATTAAAAATGAATTATGGGGGAAAAAAAGAACTATTTTTCAGCAAAAAAAAAAACTAATTTCATTTTACCCCACCTTCCCCCTTTCCTTTGCTTTTCCCTAAACTCTCTAGCCGGCGGCCGGCGTTGTCCCCTGAAAATGTCGCCTTCTTTCTCTTTTTCTTGTTCCTATTAGATTTGTTTCTTTCTTTTTCTTTTCCATAAGTGTATCTTTTGAAATTTTTAATTATGGATCATCTTTTCAATAAATAACCCACCACCAATTACCCATAGGGGTGGGCGTTCGGTTTTTCGGTTCGATTTTTTCAAAGTTCGGTTCGGTTTTTTGAAAGTGGACACCAAACACCGCACCGAATTAGTTCGGTTCGGTTTCGGTTTTTTTTAGCAATTACACATCTCTCCATTTATTTTCATTTTTCCTTCTTGATTGCTTCGAGTTACGGAGGTTTACGCTAGACTAAATGTTTGAAGGTTTGATGACTTTAGAATCCAACCATAGTGATCATCCACACATACAAGATAATATCTTCTATATACAAAATATAATGTATTATACAACGTATAATAAAATCATACGAGTATATAAAATTTTATATAGTGTATAATTAAATTATGTGAGTTATATCTAATTTATTATAATAGGTGAAACAAATTATATGAATATTATTCTATGTATAACATTTTTATTATACTATATATAGTAAAAATCAACACTCAAATTATTAGTATACTTGTATTCAATATCCTATAGTGTTAAATGAAAACCAGATTTTATTTTTTATGGAACAATGAAAGAAGTTGAGAATAAGGAGGAAGTAGAAAAGGTAAGAAAAAAATCACGGAAAAAATCTTGCATTAAATAAGGAGGAAGTATGAAATTGTATAAAAGCGGCTTATACTATGAACAACAAATAGGTATTGGAGTTATTCACGTCCGAAGGGTTTCGTTATATATAGCAATTTGATTTACTATAAAACATTTAACTTGTCATGTAATGTTTAATAACATTTAGTTGCTAAGAGTATGTAAATATTATAATATTATTGTCTACTTATATTTTTTTCCCAAAAAAAAAAATTGTATTCATGTAGTAAAAAAAAAAAAAAAATTCAGTTTAACCGAACACCGAACCGAACACCGAAATTGTTATTTAAAAAAACCGAACCGAAAAACCGAATTAATTCGGTTCGGTCCGGTTTTTCGGTTTTCGGTGTTTATGCCCACCCCTAATTACCCATGGTTCTTCCCCTCCGCCGCTGCTAACCCTCCAAACCCCTTCTTTTTTATTTTAATTTTAAATCTGATTATTTTGTGGTCAAAGTTCATTTTTTTTAGCAAGGAGGGAGGGAGATAGAAAAAAAAAATTGTGGCAGTTTCCATTTTATCCAGGGAACAAGGTAACAATGGTGGCAATTGTCCAATTCAAAAAAAGAGGGTACGGTGGTGATGGTGATTTTCCAGATCTTAAAAAAGATGAAAAGATGGCTATTACCAGTGGCGCAGTGGCATCAATGACAATGGCGGCAGCAGCGGGAGATCGGTGGTGTATGGCGGAGAAAATAATTTTGTGAAGAAGATGAGATTTTTTAGGAAAATCAGCTAAATTAGACCTTTCGCGCGCCTATGGTAAGTGTGTTACACACATTTTGCCATGTTATCAAAAAGTGTCTAAATAATTTAAATGCGAGCTTATTTAGGTGTTCAATAGATACAAGATCAATTGGTGGATATCTAAACTAATCACAACAAATTTAAGCGGCCAAAAGATATGGCTTAAGCCTTATTTCTTTTGCGGCATTACAATAGGATGAATATCAACCAATTATTACTGGTAAAGGGTATCTGCTCTCTTTTTTTTCGAGGAATTTACCCAAGTATTCTGGGTATGGTTAGACCTCTATAAAGTTCATTCTTTTTTGCAACATCAAAGAGATCGCTTGAAGGAATTTTAGTAGGATAAAAAATTAATGCCAAGCATTCTGATTCAAAGGTAAACTTTGATCCTATGAGTTGGATACTAAAAATTTGGTAAGGTTTGCCTGGCTTCAGAACAGCCAAACAAATACCGCCCATAGATACATATAATGTGAATTCAAGAGGATTAGGGCTTGGACATTACAGGAACCGAATTGAAGAGGACCTTATGAAAAATGCCTGAGAAATAAAGGGTCTTTGACATATATATACATCTTAAGGAGAAATATTTACGAAACGTGACGATAGTTTTATATTTACAAAACATAACATTACAAAATCCTATACAAAACATGCTTTATATTTAAAAAAATATATATATATTTTTAAATTATTTTTTATTTTTTAAAAATCATTTTTAAAAAAAATATTTTTTTTAAATTTATTTTTATTTTTTTAAAAAATTAATTTTTTTTTTTGCTCAAAAACTTATGTATGAAAGTTGTATGAAATGTATATCTCTGCCCAAGACTTTAAAAAGTTTGCTCAAAATTTAAGTGTATGAAAAATGTATGAAATGTGTATATCTCGTCTGAACCGCTTAAAAAAATCCGCTCAAAATTGTAAAGGGTATTGTAAAACAATAATAAATTTGTATCTGCCCATGCCTTAAAATTTACACATTTTCATGTATAAAGTTCATGTTAGATTTATGTAAAATTAATACAACTACAACAACATTGTATATAACTTTGATACAACAATCAAGACTTAAAATAATCGCCAAATTTTGTGTATTTAAATGTGATATCTTGCTTGAAGCAAAAAGTTATTCAAATTTTATGTATGAAGAATCTATTTAAATGTGTAGATATCTTGATCAAGGCTTAAACATTATGCTTAAAATTTTATGCGATGAGAATGGTATGAAATGTGTATATCTTCTCAAGACTTAGAATTTCATTCACATTGTTTGTATATAAATTTCATATTAGGTTTCTGGAAAATTAATCTATTCCTGACAACATTTCAGAATAATTTATACACAATATGAGGCTTAAAGTTTTAAAAATTTTGTATATGAAAAATTATATTAAAAATTTTGCTCACACATTGTATCTGCTTGCTACAACTTTCATATACAGAATATGAGGTAATTTTTTAAGCCATTGAGCAAAAAAAAAAAAAAAAAATTAATATTTAAAAAATATATATATAAAAATTATTTTTTAAAAATAAAAATATTTTTTTTTTATAAAAATATATATATTTTCTGGAAAAAAAAAAAAAAAACGAAAATATATGAAAATCCGTCATGTTTTGTAATATATCGTTTGTTTTGTAAATAAGAAAACTATCGTTACGTTTCTCGTAAATATTTCTCTCCCAATACGTATATATATCATAGCTTACCGTAAATAAACGCACAAAGTAGAAGACCTAATGTAAATACAAGCTTGACAGTCTTATATAGAACAGTACATCATCGAAACTCAATAGTCAAAATTGAATAAGATTGGGTACTTCACTTCATAAGTTCCAAATTCTCATATCCAAAAATACAAACTATTTTAACGCATTTAGATGATTCCAATTTTGTTTACCACGTCCAAAGCATCATAGTCGGGTGTCAACCTCACGTAGGCCTTTGTTCCATCAGGCCCTGAACCAGGATAACAAACACATCAGCTTAGATAAGTTGCAGGAAACCTAAACAATAAGAAACAACACTTGGAAGTTTTGCCAGAAGAGCAGTGGAACAACTAAATTTATCATCCACAGTATATTACCTTCCTACTGTTACAATGCAAATGATTAAAATAGTTGTAAAACATACAAGTACTTCAAGTATCAAAATAAGTACTTCATCCAAGAATTGGCTCAACCTAAATTAGATTAGACATTCCTATATAAATATTGATTAGGCTATACCAGCATAATACTGGGAAATTTATAATGCAGTTGAAAGATATACGAAAATGTTAATGCACACATATGATAACTAAGACTACATATGTTGTTGAGGTAGTTTTAGAATACGCAGAATCATGAGGAAAAAATTCCTCAATGCACAAAATTAGCTTAACACATAAGGCTTTGAAATTATTCAGTGTGTTGTATGAGAATTAGATATGCTAGATCCTTCCTCTGTTAAAGAAATCAAGGCAAAGATTACTAAAGTGCACATTAAACAAACCAAAAACATAAATCATAGGAGCAAGAAGCAAGAAGTTACCTGATCAAATGTATTGACTTTCTTTGTCTGGATATCATACATTTTCTTCACCGCATCCTTAATCTTCTTTTGTCAGCTTTGATGTCAACAATAAAAACAAGTGTATTATTGTCCTCAATCTTCTTCATTGGACTCAGTGGTGAGAGGATATTGAAGAACCTGTACTGATCAAGTCTGTTCCTTCCAGGTGCACTAATCCTTAGGATACTTGGGATTTCTATCCTTCTTCAATGTCTTAGGGCCGATGAAATGTAACTTTTGTTCGTATCTTTTTTGATGTCTTCTTAAAGGTTGATCCTGATTTCACAGCCTTTGCAGCCTTTACGGCTTGGGCTTTCGGGTCACCCTTTTTTGCCACATCTGCTGCATTAGCAATTCCAAATCCAGACTAAGTAATACATCACTTCATCTACTATCAGGAATATATGCAACAGAACTTCATTGATATTTTCTCTTTATAAGGCAAATTGACTTTGAATTTAGTATTTAAAGTTCAAATTGCATTTGATTCTTGACGAATCCACATCACTTTTGGTTCTATTGCAATACAAGATTCCAGGTAGAAAAACAGTACTAGTAAAAGTAAGATATAAAACTAACATCTGATTATACAATCAAACCTAAAAAGTAAAAGTAAGATATAAAACTAACATCTGATTATACAATCAAACCTAAAAAGTCACATCATTATGGTTACACCTTATGGTTATCAATACAAGTACCAAACGCTTTGCCTTTCCAACAAATTCTAACTATCTAAACATGAATAATTTGCAACCACTCAGCTCAAAGCATACGCCCCAACCACCCGCAAGGGTGGCTCAGTTGGTTGAGCATAAGGCATTCATAATGGAGGTCTCAAGTTGAAACCCCCGCCTACACACAGCAGGAGATTTGCCTTCGGTCGAGCTCGTCGACGGGGCTTGCCTAAGTGAGGGTTACCTCTGCCGTAGTTGCTAGCTATTGCAATGTGAGCCTGGATTTACCCCGTGAGCACTCGAAGGGTAGCGTTGCGGAAAAAGCATATGCCCCAACCCTCGTAACAATCACAACCTAACATCCCCATCAGCCCGAACCATGATCGATAGCCTATGAATTAGTCGAACAAACTGACCTAGACACCACTACAGTTATCACAAAAATATACACCCTCCATTCACGAGTAAACCCTCCATCACTTTTACTCGTCCAAAAGATTCCAAAAATAAATTTTCACTTTTGCTTGTCACTTTTAGCATATCAAGATAAGACAATTTATTTTTTCCTGTTTTAATAATATTAATTACTCACTAAATCATTTTGAAATCCAATAAAAATATGCACCAATTAATGGGTATATTGGTAAATTATACGCAATTCATTTATTATTTCTTAAATAGCAAGAAAAGTTCACAAGTGAATGAAAGAAAAATTAATCATGGGAGTACTTTAAAACACAAATCCGCAATGCTGCAAAATTACAAACTACAACCACCTAATCTGTCACTTATTTTTCAAATCCCTAATATAATCATTATAACTATTACTCCATTAACTTGAAGGAAATGCAGTAAAACCCCAAATAAAAAGAGCCCTCTATTCAACAAAAATGTTAAGACCTAAAAGCAAGCTACATGTAACATACTGTACCAAAATGTAACTCCAGTTGTAACATTATGTCATCCTTCCAACAACATATGAATCTTATTACTGAACAAATTCTTAAATGTAAATGTAATTGTAATGAGAAAAATAGGAGATTCAAAGATGTACCTTTAGCTGGAGCCATGGGAGACAGTTCTAAACCCTACACTGCAAACCTCAAATGTGCCGCTTAGGGTTTTTTTTGGGTCACAGAAGAAGATGATAAATAATTTATATTGGGGCTTGGCTGGCAGAGCCTGGCTAATTGGGCTGTTTCTTAGAGGCCCATAAATATGGGCTTTTTTAAGTGACTCGAACTGACTGAAAAACGAAGATTGTAGGAGGTCAATATCAGCAAAAATGGATGCTTCTTCCATTAATGCTTGATTTTTTTACTTTATTGACTGTTAATTTTTGTCCTTCTAACATTTTTAAGTAGCATAAATTAAATTTTGACAGGTACAAAGGTTTAGGCATATATGTATCATAACATCCCACAAGTTATGCGGATAAGGCAAAATTTTCAAGTTTCAACATAATCTGAAGAAGAAAAAACATAAGTTTGGATTTCGCTCGGCATAGTTAGCGTTTAGCTTCAGCATATTTGACATCACATCCACACAATTATGCTGGAAAAGGCAAAACTTTCAACAATTAACATAATCTGAAAAATACTACACAACTTATGTAGCATAACGTAATTCCTACAGAACTTGTGACGAGCAAGGCAAGAGTTCAGTTTCTGAAAATAAAAAATTTACAGCATTTATGCCGAGCAAAGCATATCTAGATATTTTCAGTAAATAAGCAACAGAGGCAAAAATTATAGACTACAAATATGAGCGATAAAAATTAAAGACCAATGCGATTAAATGACAATCCGTGCAAAAATATGTTAGAGTAAGTGTGTTTGGTATGATGGAAAATGATTTCTTGGAAAACAAGTGATATTCTTACTTATTTTCTTGCCTGTCAGATGCGGAAAAATATTTTCCGGTGCCTTCGTTGACTGAAATACAAATCCAACCCCCTAGCCACGCACACCTCCAACCACCACCACCACCCCCCCCCCGACTCACTACCTCTCTCACCTTCTACCCCTCTCCCCTGTTCTAACCCCTCATTTTGAAAAAGATGCTAGTTTCACAAAGTGGCTATTTTTATATGTTAACCAAATATGTGCATACTCTTGCAAGGGCCCTTTACTAAGACAACCAAAAGTGACTACTTAGCACTTTGAAGACAATTCAAAAAGTGACTATGTTTGTAAGGTAGCCATTTTTTAAAGTGACACAAAATGGTTTGTTTTGTAAATTGGCCATTTTTGAAACGTGACATAAAAATAGTTATTTTTGCAAAATATATTTCTTGCAAAATGACCGAAAAATGCAAATTTGCAAAATAGCAACTTTTTTGTCATTTTTCAAATAATAGCCACTTTACAAAAGTAGTCATTTTTGTGTCGCTTAAAAAAAAAGACTACCTTACAAAAGTGGCCACTATCTTAGAAAGCACACACAAAAATGGTTATTTTAATACAAAAAGTGGTATATTTTTATACGATAACCAATTATGTGCATACCTTGCAAGTGGTCTTTTCTAAGACAACAAAAAAATCGACTACTTGCACTTTTGAAGACAAACCCAAAAAAAGTGACTATGTTTGTAAACTAGCCATTTTTGCGTAAATTTTCATTTTTGAAAGTCATAAAAATGATTATTTTTGCAATTTGTAAAAATGTATTCTTGCAAAACTACCGAAATGCAAATTTACAAAAAATAGCAATTTCTTGTCATTTTTCAAAAAAAAAAGGCCATCGTACAAAAGTAGCCATTTTGTGTCACTTTAAAAAAAATGTTTACTTTACATGTGGCCACTATCTTAGAAAGGCACATTGCAAAATGGTTATTTTAATACCGTCACGACCCAACCGAGGGCGTACGGGGTATTGCCGAGCCTAACCTACCGAGCACCTCTTAAGATACTTCTCATACCGATAACTAGGTGACCACGCCAAGCTAACCCATAAATATCATAATCATAAGGGCATAAGTCAAGATAAAAACACATCTACATAAACACTAAGATAGCCATAGTACAAAATTTAAGGTCCAAAAGAAAACAAGATAGGAACCAAGGGGTTACCGAAATCAGCCATACACACGTTTTTTGGCCTCCCTCCCCT
>NC_081344.1:8012847-8026019 GCF_029784015.1 Lycium ferocissimum | reverse complement strand
ATTTGAAGTAACATTTTGATATTTTGGGAAATGCATTTACTTTATCCTCTATTTCGATTACGACTCGATTTGTATACTACATTTTCTCGCTTTGCATACTCGGTACATATTTCTTCGGGGGCGCGTTTCATGCCGTAGGTACAGACGCACGGTTGGTGATCCACCGAGTTTAGACACCCTTTTACTATGGTTTGGAGTGCTCCCCTCATTCCGGAGCTCACATTTTTGGTATATATTCGTTCGTTGCATTTGTATATATTTGTTCGGGACGGCGGGGCCTGTCTGTCGTCATATGATTGTTTGTCCGTTTAGAGGTCTCGTGGACATGTATGTGGGTTATGCCCGTTACGTATAGTTATGTTTGTATGATATATGTTCTAGGCGATCCCATTCGCCGTGGCAGCCTCGTCGGCTTGCATTTGCATATGTTTTGGGCCGATGCGCCATTTGATAGCCTTGCCAGCTTTGATATATATTCGGTTGTGTTTGATATTTGTTTGAGACAGTTTGATATAATCTGAGACAGCGTTTGATATTTATGTCCGTATAAGCCATCTGTTTGCGACTCGGATTTATGAATGTGTTTGGGTGCCAAGCTCGGGCACTAGTCACGGCCTACGGGGTTGGGTCGTGACAACGTGCTATTTGTATAGGAGTGGTTGGTTGCTGCCTTCTTCTTGTGCGAATCCGTTCAAGTATTGGCTTCATATGTGTCCGAAAACCAATCCTTATTCGATACGAATTTCCTTCTTTGCTTGTTTGCGCGTACGACTTCTCCTTCTCCAACTCCAATGCTAATTCCATGTGTTCAATTATGATAATATTTCCATAATTTGAAATCCAACTTTTCATTGAATAGGAATGAATCAATAATTCCAATTCTCCCAATTGGCACAAAATAGCTTTCCTTCGACAGTCTCCAATGTTCCTTTGAGCAGTTCCTCTACTGTTGCGATTGCTTCACTAGTCCCTTTGGAGATCTGTATGGACTTCTGGTTCTTTAATGTCTTCCTTCAATATTCTTTGTACTTGATTGTCTCTGGGTACATAATTCGTCAATCATCAAAACTTCATTTTAAGCTCAGCATTATTATTGAGACAGTAGCATCTCAACAAAATTGTATATATGTAAACAAGGAAACAAAGGAAATCCATATCAAATAAGGATTGGTTTTCGGACAACTCTGGATGAATTTAGAGAACTGAAGGCGACATCCACTCGTAGAAATACAACAGGTTAAAAAGATTCAGAGCTTGACATCAACCAAATAGAGAGAGACATCTTTACTGAGTTAGAAGTCACCACCATAGTCTCAAAGCAGCCAACTAGAGCACAACAAAGAATCTGATCCTGTTAAGATTTTTTTGTTTTTTAGTTCTTGAGGTTTAATAGTTAGGTTCTTAGCGAGGTTCTGTCTATTTACTACTCCTAGTAATTTTAATATGTGTGTATTGAGTTGTAAGGGACTCCTCTGACTGGATAGAGTCATTGAAGAAAGAGATTAGAGAGAGCTAATAGTTTTTAACTTTTGAGAAGAGGGAGTTGGGGCAGGGACTGTTTGGAATAGTTTTGTGGGTGTACAAGTAGTTGTAACCTTAAACAAGTTGATCAAGTTTAGTGGAAGTTTGGCAAATTCCTATAGAGTTAGGTCGAGGTTTTTCCTCCCTTGATCAAGGAGCTTTTCCAAGCTAAATTCTTGTGTTGATTTAACACTAGGTTGGAAGTTTGATGACAAGCCTTAGAGTCTAAACGTTTCAGTTAAGCAAGACTAAAACAGAGTACCTGGAGTGTAAGTTTAGTGACGCAATGCATGAGGAAGAGGTGGAAGTGAACATTGATGCACAAGCCATATCCAAGAGAGGAAGCTTCAAGTATCTTGGGTCCAAAATTCAAGGAAGCGGGGAGATTGATGAGAATGTTGCGCACCGTATTGGAACGAGTTGGGGGAAATGGAGTCTCGCTTCTACGGTTTTGTGCGATAAGAATGTGTCGCCAAGGCAAAATGGTAAGTTCTACAGTGTTGTGGTTAGACTAACTTTGTTATATAGAGCAGAGCGTTGTCTAGTCAAGAATGTCCATGTCCACAAGATGAATGTGGTAGAGATGAGGATGCTCTGATGGATGTATGGGCATACAGGAGAGATATG
This sequence comes from Lycium ferocissimum, assembly GCF_029784015.1. Classification (NCBI taxonomy): domain Eukaryota; kingdom Viridiplantae; phylum Streptophyta; class Magnoliopsida; order Solanales; family Solanaceae; genus Lycium; species Lycium ferocissimum. The sequence goes on along the minus strand of NC_081344.1, from coordinate 8,023,871 downwards.
ATTAGGAATGAAGTTACTCAGGGAAAGGTGCGAGTGACCTCTATTGCGGACAAAATGAAAGGAGCGAGACTAAGATGGTTTAGGCATATGAAGAGGAGGTGTGAGGATGTGCCGGTAAGGAGGTGTCAGAGTTTGGCTATCATAGGAGTTAGGAGAGGTAGAGGTAGGTTGATGAAGCACTAGAGGGAGGTGATTAGATAGGACATGGCACAACTTTAGGTTACTGAGATTATGACCTTAGATAGGAAAGTATGGAGGTCAAGGATTAGGATAGAAAGGCAGTAGGTAGTCGAGTGATATCACACCGTAGGTGGGAGAGGTAGGGGCTAGATGTCTGCGTGAAGTTCCTTTATTTTCCTTTCTTTTCTTTAATTTCTTTCCTTTTGAGCCGAGGGTTTTTGGAAACTGCCTCTCTGCCCAACAAAGTTAGAGTTAAGTTCTTCATACATCTTACCCTCCACAAATCCTCCCTTATGGGATTACATTGGGTATGTTGTTGTTGTTGTATTTACATATTCAGCACTTTACCTTCTTTCATAGTTTCTCAAAGAACCTGGTTCTTTGAGTGCCTAGGTAGTAGCCCGATTTATAAACATACACTAACAGTTATGTATCCAGGATTTAGATGGCACCATATAAAGCTTTATATGGTAGGCAGTGTCATTCTCCAATTGGTTTATTTGAGCCTGGTGAGACTAGTTTTTTGGGAACAGATTTGATGAAACAGTCTTTGGAGAAGGTTAAGTTGATTCAAGAAAGGCATCGGACAATCCAAAGCAAGTAAAAGCATTAAGCGGACTGAAGCATTCTTAATTTGGTGGTCACGGAGGGTGAGCAGGTGTTATTGAAAGTCTCTCCAATGAATGGTGCGATGTTTTTTTTTTTTTTTTTTTGAAATAACAAGAAGTTAAGCTTAAGGTTCATAGGCCCGTTTGAAATTTTGGAGCGGATTGGGTAAGTAGCTTATAGACTTGCCCTACCACCAGGTATGACACGGTTCATCTAGTATACCATGTGTCTATGTTGTAAAGGTACATTGAGAATAAGTCAACGTGTTGAATTTCGACACAATTCAATTGATTGAGAACTTGACTTTTAAGGAAGATTCGAAGGCCATTTTTAACTAACAGGTCTGGAAGCTGATGTCGAAAGATATAGCTCCAGTAAAAGTGACTTACAAGAATCACCTGATATAAGAAGCTATTTGGGATACTGAGTTAGACATGTGGAGCAGATATGATGTAACGACCCGTTTGGCCGTAATCGAACTTTGCATAATTCGTACCTTAAAACCAACATGATCAGTTGGGCTAGTTAGTTGCGCGGGAGATTTTTTCTGGATTTTTTCTAGTTAATTCTGAGATGGAAAGGAATTAAAATTGCGTGGGGTCACTGGGCCCAATGCATCGCTACAGCGAGGGGTGGACCACTGCAGCAGGTCCGCCCCAACCACATTTTACTCGCTATAGCGGGCTGCTTTAATTCTAATGTTCCGCCCCAGCGGAACTCACTTCCGCTACAGTGGAAGGGTCGTATCTCCTCGAGCCCGCTACCGCGGTATGTTTTTCGCTGCAGGGGCAGCTCACCACAACAAACCACGTATCGCCCGTAGCGGGACGACACTGGCCAGACCTAGTATTTAAAGCTCATTTCGGGGTTTGACCATATTTTTCTCCCAACTCTTCATCTAATTAGCCGCCATTTGAGGCATTTTCAGGGTAAATCTTATGGGTTCTTGGGAAAGGTAACCTTTAAACCTCATCTATTCCATCTCCCGTGAATCTCTCCCTTTATTTTCTTCGCCTTAATTAAAATGGAGACGTCCTATTTGTACAAAACCTAGATTGGTAAAATGGGCCTAGAATGGTAAAATGGGCTTTCTTGACTTGGAATCATGGCATTTTCGAAAAATCACTTAGATTCTTACACTAGGCTAATTACCAACCCCAAATGGTATTTCTTTCTCTACTTTGTAAATGGGTTAAGACTTGGTTTGTTGAAATTGGGGATTTAAAGGGGAAGAATGTTATTTATGACTTGTGTTGATATAGTTAACAATGGAATCTAGATTATTCATCCATGAAAACCTGGGAAATCTAATTTAGGGAAAAGTTTCGTGTCACGACCCAACCGGTGAGCCAGGACGGGCACTCAGAGCTAACCTACCGAGCACCATATGACATACATACATCTCATCATTATACCTGAGTGTGCCATAATGCTACCTATTAAATGCCATAAACCGTAAGATACGCAAGCCCAAAAGATATATACATATTGGACTAGTCTCAAGTACTCAAGCCAACATGGCTACCAAAGCAATGATACAACACAACAGGGACCGAGAAGGTCACAGAACATCTAACCGTACATATCTGTCTATGAGCCTCTATGTGGAGTGCATTACAGAATCAGGATGGGACAGGACCCTGCCATGCCCATATATACACAAAAGAATCGTACCAACTAAACTGCAGTTCTGGAACAAGGGGAGCGCTCCTATACAATCGCTGAGGAAACAGTCTAAGGGTCTAGTCCAACTCCTTGCCTACCTACGGGCATGAATGTAGTCCACAAACAAAAGGACGAATATACTGAGTATGTAAGGCATGAATATCAACATAATAAATAAATGAAAGTAATATGAGAAAAGAGAGATAACCTGTACATCTGAATGCCTCTGAAGGTGGGTATCATGCATGCTGTCCTTTTAAAAGAAAAATTCCATACATTTACATATATCAAAATACTATACCCAGCCATATAGGCTCGATGTCATCCGTACCCGGCCATAATAAGGCTCGGTGTTATCCGTGCCAAACTGCAGTGGTGTGCACAATAGGTGCCGTACCCGATAGACTATAGCGCGGCTCGATGTGAGAAAATAGCTACATATACATATAAAGCATGCATGAGAGCTCAAAGAAGCGTTACAACTCTATCGGAGTGACGTAAGGTCAGTGAACCTCCGATTACCATTATGGAACTATCTTCATGAACATATCTCACCATGAAGGAACAATAACCATAAGATGAGAGTATCATCAATAAATAAGATCAATAATCATAAGACAAGATCAATAATCATGAGAGAATGATAAATAATATCATAAGAACATCAAGAACCATAAGCTTTTAGTATTTCTAGGAATGGAGTCAATATGGATATCATTCCTATAGGTTGGTTTCCAAACACTATTCAAACTCACCATAATTCTAGAGCTGTGATGCACCCCTTCACCGGCCTAGTCCGCCTCGTCCTACGCGACCTCTTAAGGTCTCCAACCACTCCGCATACTCCAATCTCCCTTAGGTTGCTCTAGCTCCTCATTTGCCTCTTATATCTAAATTTATAGGACTTTTTGTACACTTCCCAGGGGGTCACCCATCCTAGTATTTCTCTCACCCCAGCACGCTTAACCTTGAAACTCTGATAAAATTCGGTGCGTTAATGCTGGTATAATCGTATTCTCCTCACCGCATGACCTTCACCATATAATCTAAAGCAAGTTGAAGTCTTGACAGATTCAAAACGTTCTCGTAACACATCTCCCTCCGAATTAGAAAGGGTCTCTCACTCTTTCGACTACACAATTACTATTTTGGACTTTTTAATTCTCAATATTCACCTTTCATTTGTATGTATGACTACTTTCCGTCCTAGATTTCCATATTCCTAATGGTAGCGAACACACCTTGGTCGCCGTTACTTATAAATACTCGGTTATCGGCCTCTTTGGGTTTCCGCTCGCCACTATTAAATAATAATCTACAGGAAATGCACATACATAGAAAATTCCAATAAGGACTCATATACCTATAGTCGATCGGTCTCTAGTCTAATCTGGTGGACTATAAGGTGAAGTGTAGTCCTCATCATCGTCTACCCACCATCCGCTCGTCTGGCCTTCATCATCTCTCTCATCTAAGTCCAAGGGATATAAATAACCGGCAACTCCCGATTTACCGATCGACGGTTGTGATGTAGGCTAGAGTAATCCGTAACACTCACCGAGGAGGCTGGTCTGACGTAGTGCCTTGCCATAGGAGCAGCTGGTATGTCCTCGGGAATCTCCTCCTCCGGTGTCCCAGACGAATACTAGGACGGATCTGTGTCATAACTGTCCCCTGTAGGGTCCTCCTCCCTCGAAGTCAAAAACTCTGAAGGAATCGTCGCTGGGGCCTCCGAGGGATTAGTCTCAATAGAATAACTGAGGCTCCTCCGCTCGGTCCCCGGAGCCCTCGGGGTCCCGGATCAACTCGGGGGCCTTCTTAGCACTCCCACTTCCGAGGCTGATCTCTTCACCTTTCGTCAGTCTGCACTTTCCTACAGGAAAAGGGGTCAGAAAGGATCTCTCCTAGACTCTGGCTTTATCGCACAATCTAAGCTAGAAAGAAAGGTCGATGATTCCTAAATGCCCTGTAGCCTCTTGTTTATAAGTGTGGCCAGCTTTACACCCATAAATAGGACTCTACCGAACACGGTCTATAGACAATCCCTAGGACGAACTGCCCTGATACCACTTTTGTCACCACCCAAACTGATGGGCCGTAATGCTGCCCGACCACTACTGGCCAAGTACTCCTATGCTTGCATTTACTTCTCACTGACTGTCCTGGGCCCATACACAATTTGTAACTGAGCTGTACTGTCTCCCGAACAATCAACATACGAGACACTGCACCGGGAACTCACGGCCAACACATACATATAAACATAAACACTGAGAGTAATAGTGCAAGCCGATTTGGCTGCCACATATATACTGTACAACAAAATAAACACTGACGAGGCTGCATAACACCACGACTACATATCACTGCCTACAGACCTCTACGGAGTACAAACTGTAGAAAGGACAGGACAAGGCCCTGCCGTACCCATATATGTACATAACAGAATAGCATACCAAAAGGACTGTACCTTGGAATCATAGACTTCTAACTTTTGAAAACAAAGAAGTTATGGAAGCATTTATGAAATCGTAACATAGGAATCATGCCTTTGAAAGAAAGGGACGAGCCTTAACATACCTTTCGGTCGCTTTAGTCGTTCAACGTTTATTCTTCCAAGCTTGCCACTCTACACGTAAACCATCCATATTATCATTAGGCTCAATATCTTACACTTGTCTCAAGCATCCAATGAAATATTTTTAGAATCTACCGAAATTCGGGGAGCATCTCTCCTATATTTTATACCTCCTCGAAATACCAAAACAACTCCCAAACAATACAACAACATCAACAACAATATCAATACCAATATATTCCATAAAACATCCCACACGATTTTTCTCCAGTATTCAAACCAACCATAACAACATCCATAATCCCATAATCAAAGAGTTATATTCAATTTAGTCTCAATGTAATCCAAAATTCTCTTTCAAACTCACCTCATGGCCATCAACTTCAATTCAACTCTTTATGATTTTTCTCCTATGATTCTTTCCTCTCTAAGAATTTCTAAACCTTTATATCATCTCAATCATGTAAATAATAATAGGAAAAAACATACCTTATATCAACTTCACTTCGTTCACCCTTTCCAAGATCAAGTTCATCACCACCTTGAAGAGAAGCAAGAACAATTATCTTCCATGAATTTTCCTTGAGGTTTTGATGTTAATATTCTCTCTTGATGATTTGGAAGGGTTATGGAAGATTATGGAGTATTATGGAAGATTAGGAAAAATTATAGAAAGTTATGGAGGGTTATGGAAAGTTGTAGAACTCTCAAGATTTCTCTAGAAGAGTGGAGGATGAGAAAATGGTGAAATATAATGAAAATTAGTGGGTTAGAGGGGTATTTATAAATGTGGTTCGGGTCGGATACTGTAGCACCCGGTACTGTAGCACGCGTTTCTGCTCTGTCAGCCGAACTTGTAACGTCTATGATTCTCTACTCCAATGTCCTATCGATGAGCAGTTTATTGTGTTAGAAACTAGACTCGACGAACTTCATTTTAGGCTTTTGTTTCACTTCAAAACACTTCATATGCTAAGAGATATTTGCCCCTCAAGTTGGACCAAAATTTTCACACGAAACTTTACCCATCCTTTCTCTAAAGTCGTACTACTCCATTTCTTCCACTCATTTCCTTATAAAACCTTCCGGTATACCTTATATACATCCTTCACTCATTGAATGTACTTGATAAGGCTTTCTTATATTTCAACGTGATTTTACTTAACCATAACTCAACGTACTTATGTTTCACATTTGATAAGTGCTTCTTCAAAGATACGGGGTGTAACATTCTTCCCCCCTTAACAAAGATTCGTCCTCGAATGTTGTAGTATTGCCAACCCACGACACCATCTTTGATTCGTTAGAACAATTATTTTTCCTTTAGGGTCCGATTACCATTTGCTTAAACTATAACTTGGATCAGTCTCTTCTCATTCTTTCTTAACTCTTTTATTGCCTTTAGTCAACTTCTTTCACTTCTTTGTCCTCATGTTCATGATTGAAAATTTACTAGCATCTTGCTCTTGTTCTTTCTTCATTATGGTAGTCTTGACTTACCGTGCCATAACTATTCATCGTCCTGTAAGTACTCTTTTTTTCTCGCTCCTTGTTTCCTTGTTAAATAGGCTACCTTTCTCTTTACGGCGCCCTCTTTGCGTTTACTCCTTCGATGCCATCTCGGGCTATCCTTTTTGTACCCGTTGATCTTAGATATACACTGTACCAATTTTTTGTAGTCCATTAGTCGTGCTCTCTAATCCTTACATCCTTGTCGCCATCTCTTTTACCCTTACATTCCAAATGTTTACCCAAAGATAACCGTGTCGTTAGTGAACCTAATGGTTATGTTCCTTTCTAAGGCCAGTTATATCATTATCCAAAATACGTATATACGTAATGTTTCTTCGCCATTTATTATCCTTCGCAGTCCAGTTACACTATGGCAAACTAATAATCCGAGTTCAACTAATTTCATGGCTCGCAACATCTTTGAGCTCCTACTACAACTTTTTCTTTACTTTCTTTCCTCACATCTATCAATACAATCCCAGAAGCATAGGACTAAAGCAATTCTTCTATTATGACTCTCTTGCAAGGCAAGTATACTTATCTTCGATTTCCTTATATTGGCGATCGTTTCATCAGTCATTATTCCTTGTTGGCTTTCCGGTGTGGCCTTCTTACAATTGTAGTTGGGCATAGCTTCATGTTGACGGTTTATATAATTCTATAGCATATGCTCTCATGTTCAGTATAATTAGTGGTCCATGAACTATTTTCTAATATCCGGTGAACTCTTTTATTTCCATTCATAGGAGCAAATGTTCTTCTTTCCTTCAAAATTTTCCACACTACTAATCGTTGTTCCTTTTATTACAATTGGCATTGTCATCCCAAGTTTTCTTTGGGTTCGTCATCCTCTCTAACACCCTTTGTAAATTTAGCTTAGAGACCTTTTGTCACGACCCAACCCCGTAGGCCGTGACTAGTGCCCAAGCTGGACACTCGTACACACCTATTAGCTATAGTCTGTTCAAACTAAACATAATATGGAAATTCATTAAAACAACATGTCGTCTCAGAACTGGCACATGTATATATACCAAGGCAACCTGTCTCCTGTGGAGTCATAACTATCAACAGATAACATCGTACATGAGCCGGCAAGGCTATCATAACATAGGGGAACGTCCCAGCCATACACATACGCAAGCCGACAAGGCTGCCACTACGAATGGGAATGTCCCAAATGTAAGTCATACCGACACAACTGAACAAAGATCTATATACAACCTACACATATGTCTACAGACCTCTAAGAGTATCAACAGTAACATATGATGGGACAGGGCCCCGCCGTACCCCTGAATAAACAAATACATATATCGCCAGATTCGTGCCAAAAGTCTAGTTCGAACAATGGAGCACTCCAAGACAAATTTCCGAGTAGAAGTCCTAAGCGAAAGGATCACCAAATCGAGTATCTGTACTTGCGGGCATGAAACGCAGCCCCCCGAAGAAAGGGGGGTCAGTACGAAATATGTACTGAGTATATAAAGCATGAAATACATTAAGGAACATCATAACTGAAGTAGAGATTTCAGGAGACAAGTATGATAATCAAGGAATCACTGTACCTGTGCCTTATGAAATAAAATCATGCATGACTATATCATATATCATATCCGGCCCATTATGGACTCTGAATCTGTCATATACATGTATATCATGATCGGCTCCATCACGGGGCTCCGCCGCCATCATCACATCATCATATCATATATATATATACCGTACCCGGCCCCTCTAGCTGAGGGACTCGGTGAACAATGCAAAGAAATTGTGCACGAAAACATACCCGGCTCGGGACTCGATGAAAGATGTAATAACAGTATGCACGAGCAGAGTAGTGAGCAACCATATGCAAATTAAATCGTCATCTGAGACTCAATAGAATAAGAAGAATAGACTCGCATTTGAGTATTAAAGGCGATAATCATATTAAGTACCCTTTGAATGTCACTATGGACCATATCAAATAGTCTCGGTGAATCATAGATACGTATCAAGATAATGCGAAATACCTATGGAAGTCAAGGACATTAGTCATTATAGAGTCTTTAAGAATAAGAACTTTTACATATCAACTTCCATCCAACGTATAGAAGACTCGAGAGGCAGTAGCTCAACTTACTTTAAGAGTTCTAACATCAAGAAGTGAATAAGAATCATGAATCGCATTCGGAACTTAGGAATGGAATTAGCCCAAAGCTCATATCGTACATCACTTACGTCTAAGACATGCCAAAAGAAAGAAGGGATAGCTTTACATACCTTTAGCGCTTATTCGCCACACAACACGTATACGCTGCCTAATAGTATCTCAACCTATATTAAGATGTCAAGAACTACTAAGCTAGTTTGGAGATTCAAAACGTATTCTAACGTTAGTGACTCCTTTCTAGAAAATTAGACGACGTTCCCCTTATATTCAAACCAACCACATAACAACTAAGCCAACATCAATAACCACACGTTCAGTACTATATATCGAGGCTATTCAAGACAAGACCGGGAACACTCCGAACAAAATTCCGCACAATATTCCAACAAATTCCACATTTACTACATTCAATAACGATCCACATACGACTACTACATATTCAAGTTATCCTTAATGATCCATAGTCTTAACGTTTTCATCGAAACGATCTTCTAACAACCCAACAAATACAATACACAACGTATAATCTTCTAAGCTCAACAAGAACAACAACAACACATAAAATTCTCACAACTCCACCATAACAATTCCAAATCCATTTCAATCCACGATTTCACATAATAACAATTTCATGTATTTTCTTACTTTCCGACTTCGTCCAATTCAATTTTTATAATTTCATTACAACTTTATTAACACAACTACACCATAAAATAGGAAAATCTTACCACAATTTTCTCGAGAATTTCTACTCTTAATTGCTCCAATTTCGCAATTTCTTCTTCCTCGATTCAATATCCAATGTTGCTATCACCTCCTTGAACTTGTAAATCACCTTGGAATTAAACCAATTTTTTTTTAAAAACAATGGCTGGTCATGGTGAAATGCGCACCCATGGCCGCTCCCTTTCTCTCTATGACTCACAAATTGATGAAGATGAAATGAATACATAGTTGATTCATTAGTCATCCATCTTATTTATATATATGCCGCCCATGGAAGTGACACATGTCCAGCCACACATGTGTCCCACTAAGATTCATGAACCAATTAGATTCAGCCACATTTTCATGGGGCCCACTTAGTGCACTAATGACTCGATTAATAGTAATTAATCACTAATCCCCACTTAATAATCCAATCATGGTAAATTAATCCCAAATCTCCACTAATATTTCCATGCTATTTGAAATTTATAAGCAAATCGTGCACTAATTAAAATCGGGAATTAAAAGTCCTTGTTTCATATCCCAGAATAATCTTGTCCTTGGACTTACGTCGATTAGTTTACAAATAATTCGTCGTATAAAAATACGGGATATAACACCTTTCTTGCTCTTTTCATTCCCCTTTTGGGAATGTCACTACATATTTAGGTACGGCTAAATTTTTGCCCGATACGAGAGATTCAAATCATGGTCTAAAAATATCGTAGTTCATCTTCGTGTAAAGTGCTCTCGAGTTATCTTCCATACTTTCTCCCTATGTCTCGCCTCATGGTACACTTATTTTCAATTCATTTCTACTTCTTTCCGTTACCTTCCCGATATGCCAATACGCCTCGAACTCTAGCCCCGAGCTAATAAATCGCCTTTTCCGGGAGCTTGGGAACATCATAGTTCCTTTCAAGTCTAGTATGTTCTTCCCCACTTATTAAGGAGGTCCTTATATGCCCATAGCCTTCGAGTAACCGTCGTCTTGGATAATTATCTCGCCGCCCTTCACGATCTTCTTAGGCCGGGTTCCGTCATCGTATGGTCTGACTTGTCTATCTTTTTGCTAGTTACGCCTTGTATCCAATCGGAATACTTATAAGGGTTAGATCCAATTTCGATGCCTTCTTTCCGTCTTTTCACACCTCTGCCTTTTATGACTAACGATTTTCCGGACCCGCAAGTTAATGGGGATATCAAGATTCACCACGTCTTTTATGAAGTCTTCGATTATACCTTACTCCCCTGGTTAAAGATTTCTAGTTACTCTACTCCTAAATTCTCTCCTCTTCCTTCGACCAACCAATTAGTATACCTTTCCTACTTTCATCCTTAACTTTTCGTGGGTTTCTTCCTCCTCGAGCACCTTTCTTCTCTTGTTATTTGTAGTATCGACTCGAAGTTCGTGAAATACCTTAAACGAGCAAATTCGTTCTATTCTTAAGTCATCTTTTTGGAAAGCTTGTCCATGTCCGAGGCAACCGTGTTAATTTGACCACACACTTATCCCTTTATATACCTTTCAAGGGCTGGAAATCTCTTAACATCGTCGCAAGGCCTAACCATTCTTTCTCTTACTTCACATTCCTCGTCGCGGTCACTATCCTTTTT
>NC_081344.1:8006610-8012747 GCF_029784015.1 Lycium ferocissimum | reverse complement strand
TATTTTGATCGCCTTGTGGAAAAACAGGTACAATTATATGGGCATAGATGTTATTGATGATATGGATATGTTATGGCCCGATATGAGTAGAATAATGATGAATGAAAAGTATGATATGATTATGTGGCTCACCTAGTATGTGATGTATAAGTATGTCAAGGGTGCCCACGTGGGATAGCACCGGGTGCCCGTCGCGGCCCTCAAGTCGGGTCGTGACAATTATTTACATGATTGAGATGATATAAAGGTTTAGAAATTCTTAGAGAGGAAAGAATCATAGGAGAAAAATCAAAAAGAGTTGAATTAAAGTTGATGGCCATGAGGTGAGTTTGAAAGAGAATTTTGGATTATATTGAGACTAAATTGAATATAACTCTTTGATTATGGGATTATGGATGTTGTTATGGTTGGTTTGAATACTGGAGAAACATCGTGTGGGATGTTTTATGGAATATATTGGTATTGATATTGTTGTTGATGTTGCTGTATTATTTGGAAGTTGTTTTGGTATTTCGAGGAGGTATAAAATATAGGAGAGATGCTGTCCGAATTTCGGCAGATTCTAAAAAATATTTCAATTGGATGCTTGATACAAGTGTAAGATATTGAGTCTAATGATAATATGGATGGTTTACGTATAGAGTTGCGAGCTTGAAATAATAAACGTGAACGATTAAGGCGACTGAAAGGTATGTTAAGGCTCGTCCCTTTCTTTCAAAGGCATGATTCCTATGTTACGATTTTATAAATGCTTCCACAAATTCTTCGTTTTCAAAAGTTAGAAGTCTATGATTCCAAGGCATGATTCCTTTCCCGATAACCCATAAATGTTTTCCAAAATGTCCGTATTTTTCCAAAACAAAGGTTTACGATTCTGTAAGCTTTTATGACTACAACGACGGATATGTTTTATAAGGACAACGATGATGTCAAAGATGAGAATATGTCTACGATGATTATGATGAAAATGGTTTCATGTTTGAAAGTCTCAAGTTGTGGATTCAATATGAATATGAGAATATTGAGCTATTTCTTGATCCTCAATCTTATTCCTTGATAATGACTCTATTTTCTAAAGACTTCAAAGTATATGAATTGACGCCTTATGAGATTTATGACCTTATTCTATGTTTTCTCTTGATGTTATTCTTCATTGATAGTCTCATCTTAAAATAATTGTTCCTTCAAGGTGAGATAGAGCGATGATTACTCCATAATATAATCGGAGGTTACCGACCTTATGTCACTCCGATAGAGTTATAGCTTTTCTTGGGCTCTCATGCATGCTGCTTATATGATATATGTATATGTATATGGGGAATATGGGAAAAAGGGCGAGGCACTATAGACGCATGGCCACCTGATCAGCTAGTATCACATGACATGTTATCATCCCGGAAGCGGAATGCCTGGACGCGGGACATATGTGGTTAAATGGATCGGAGCCGAAGCCTCGGCAACATGATATGTTCTATTTTATCTATACGTGAACAAGAAATGTTTTTCAAAGAAAGCTAAGCATGCATGGCATCCGCCCTAAGGGGCACTCATATGTACAGGTTACTCTTTTATCTTACGATATGTTCTATATTTCCATTCTGTTATTATTCATGCTTGTATCCCTTATTATATTATCGTTCATGCCTTACATACTCGGTACATTACTTGTACTGACGTCTCTTCTTGTGGACGCTGCGTTCATGCCCGCAGGATCAGGTAGCCAGCCAGACGATCCACAGTAGTAGGACCTCCCCTCAGCGGCAGTCAGTACGCTCCATTGATCCGGAGCTACAGTCCTTTTGGTATGCTATTCGGTTATGTACATATATGGGTACGACAGGGCCTTGTCCTATCCTTTCTACAGTTTGTACTCCATAGAGGTCTGTAGATAGTGATATGTAGTCGTGGTGTTATGCAGCCTCGTCAGTGTTTACTTTGTTGTATAGTATATATGTGGCGGCCGAATCAGCTCGCACTGTTACTCTCAGTGTTTATGTTTATATGTATGTGTTGGTTGTGAGTTCCGTGCCGGTGTCTCGTATGTTGATTGTTCGGGAGACAAGACAACTCGATTATAGATTGTGTATGGCCCGAGTAGTCGGTGAGCAAAGAAATGCAAGCATGAGTGCTTGGCCGGTGGTGTAGGGCACTTGTTAGGGCCCATCAGTTTGGGTCGTGACAAAAAGTGGTATCGAGAGCGAGTCGTCCTAGGGATTGTCTACAGACCGTGTACGGTAGAGTGTTGTTTATGGGTGTGAAGCCGGCTACACTTATAAACAGGAGGCTGCAGGGCATTTAGGAATCATTAACCTTTCTTTCTATCTTAGATCGTGCGACAGAGCCAGAGTCTAGGAGAGATCGTTTCTGACCCCTTTTCCTGTAGGAAAGTGCAGACTGACGAAAGGTGAAGAGATCAACTCGACAAATGGTGGGAGTGCTAAGAAGGCCCCCGAGAGTTGATCCCGAGGACCCCGGGCTCCGAGGACCGAGCCGGAGGAGCCTCGATTCTATTGAGGCCGATCCCTCGGAGGACCCGGCGACGATTCCTTCGTAGTTTTTGACTTCCGAAAAGAGGACCACGTGGGACGGTTATGACACGGATGATCCGTCCGATTATTCGTGCGGGACACGGAGGAGGAGATTCCCGAGGCCGTACCAGCTCGCTCCTATGGCGGGCACTACGTCGGACCCGGCCTCCCACCGAGTGTGTTACGGTTACTCTAGCCCTCTATCACGGCCGTCGGTAAACCGGGGAGTTGCCCATTTATTTATATCTCTCAGACTCAGATGAGAAAGATGATGAAGGCCAGACGAGCGGATGGTGGGTAGACGATGATGAGGAGTACACTTCACCTTATAGTCCAACCGATCGTACTGTAGACCAATCGGTATAGGTATACGAGTCCTTATTGGAATTTTCTATGTATGTGCATTTGCTGTAGATTATTATTTAATAGTGGCGAGCGGAAACCCAAAGAGGCCGATAACCGAGTATTTATAAGTAACGATAACCAAGGTGTGTTCACTAACATTGGGAATCTGGAAATCTAGGACGGAAAGTAGTCATACATACAGATGAAAGGTGAATATTGAGAATTAAAAAGGCCAAAATAGTAATTGTGTAGTCGGAAGAGTGAGAGACCCTTTCTAATTCGGAGGAAGATGCGTTACGAGAACGTTTTGGAATCTGTCAAGTCTTCAACTTTATTTAGATTATGTGGTGAAGGTTATGCGGTGAGGTGGATACGATTATACCAGCATTAACACATCGAATTTCATCAGAGTTTCGAGCTTAAGCGTGCTGGCGTGAGAGAAATACTAGGATGGGTGACCCCTTGGGAACTGTACAAAAAGTCCTATAAATTTAGATATAAGAGGAAAATGAGAAGCTAGAGCAACCTAAGGGAGATTGGAGTATGTGGAGTGGTTGGAGACCTTAAGAGATCCCGTAGGACGAGGCGGACTAGACCGGTGAAGAGAAAGAAGGTGCATCACAGCTCTAGAATTAGGGTAAGTTTGAATAGCGTTTGGAAATATTTTGTAAGCGAGATGGTAGTAATTATATATTTACGTATAAATATGATATCCCATACGTGGCTATATCCCGGCGGGTATGTGTATCCGGCAACCAACGTTGCGGTATATGAAAGGCATTAATCGAACAGGGTAACGAAGTTCAAGTGACAAAAAAATATAAATGGTACAAATGTTACAAGGTAAGTTGATGCTATTTTCACTACAGATTAGGCTTGGAGAGTTTTAATATAATGACATCTGGAAAGGAAAGAAAGTGAGTAGATGGAAGGTACGGAGATCAAAATGTCGAAAAAAGTGAAAAGTAAGAAACACGAGTGAGTGAAGCCTCCAAGAGGGACGACGGGCAATCACGGGACTATTTGGGTAAAAATTTGAAGGTGCGTACGAGGGCTTGGATAAAGTGTGGCAGTATGGAACAAAAGAGGAATATGTGGGGTCAGAGAATAGGCTTCGATAAGTGGGGCTAAAAGGATAGTGACCACGATGAGGAATGTGAAGTAAGAGAAAGAATGGTTAGGCCTTGCGACGATGTTAAGAGATTTCCAGCCCTTGAAAGGTATATAAAGGGATAAGTGTGTGGTCAAATTAACACGGTTGCCTCGGACATGGACAAGCTTTCCAAAAAGATGACTTAAGAATAGAACGAATTTGCTCATTTAAAGGTATTTCACGAACTTCAGAGTCGATACTACAAATAACAAGAGAAGAAAGGTGCTCGAGGAGGAAGAAACCCACGAAAAGTTAAGGATAAAAGTAGGAAAGGTATACTAATTGGTTGGTCGAAGGAAGAGGAGAATTTAGGAAGTAGCAACTAGAAATCTTTAACCAGGGGAGTAAGGTATAATCGAAGACTTCATAAAAGACGTGGTGAATCTTGATATCCCCATTAACTTGCGGGTCCGGAAAATCGTTAGTCATAAAAGGCAGAGGTGTGAAAAGACGGAAAAGAAGGCATCGAAATTGGATCTAACCCTTATAAGTATTCCGATTGGATACAAATCAGAACTAGCAAAAGATAGACAAGTCGACCATACGATGACTGAACCCCGGCCCTAAGAAGATCGTGAAGGGCGGCAGATAATTATCCAAGACGACGGTTACTCGAAGGCTATGGGCATATAAGGACCTCCTTAATAAGTGGGGAAGAACATACTAGAATTGAAAGGAACTATGATGTTCCAAGCTCCAGAAAAGGCGATTTATTAGCTCAGGGCTAGAGTTCGAGGCGTATTGGCATATCGGGAAGGTAACGGAAAGAAGTAGAAATGAATTGAAAATAAGTGTACCATGAGGCAGACATAGGGAGAAAGTATGGAAGATAACTCAAGAGAGCACTTTACACCAAGATGAACTACGATATTTTTAGACCATGATTTGAATCTCTCGTATCGGGCAAAAATTGCGCCGTACCTAAATATGTAGTGACATTCCCAAAAGGGTAATGAAAAGAGCAAGAAAGGTGTTATATCCCGTATTTTTATACGACGAATTATTCGTAAACTAATCGACGTAAGTCCAAGGACAAGATTATTCTGGGATATGAAACAAGGACTTTTAATTCCCGATTTTAATTAGTGCACGATTTGCTTATAAATTTCAAATAGCATGGAAATATTAGTGGAGATTTGGGATTAATTTACCATGATTGGATTATTAAGTGGGGATTAGTGATTAATTACTATTAATCGAGTCATTAGTGCACTAAGTGGGCCCCATGAAAATGTGGCTGAATCTAATTGGTTCATGAATCTTAGTGGGACACATGTCATGGCTGGACATGTGTCACTTCCATGGCAAGATATATAAATAAGATGGATGACTAATGAATCAACTATGTATTCATTTCATCTTCATCAATTTGTGAGTCATATAGAGAGAAAGGGAGCGACCATGGTCGCCATCGTTCACGGCCAGCCATGGCTGTTTTTAAAAAAAAAATTTGGTTTAATTCCAAGGTGATTTACAAGTTCAAGGAGGTGATAGCAACATTGGATATTGAATCGAGGAAGAAGAAATTGCGAAATTGGAGCAATTAAGAGTAGAAATTCCTCCGAGAAAATTGTGGTAAGATTTTCCTATTTTATGGTGTAGTTGTGTTAATAAAGTTGTAATAAAATTATAAAAATTGAATTGGACGAAGTCGGAAGTAAGAAAATACATGAAATTGTTATTATGTGAAATCGTGGATTGAAATGGATTTGGAATTGTTATGGACTGAGTTGTGAGAATTTTATGTGTTGTTGTTGTTCTTGTTGAGCTTAGAAGATTATACGTTGTGTATTGTATTTGCTAGGCTGTTAGAAGATCGTTTCGATGAAAACGTTAAGACTATGGATCATTAAGGATAACTTGAATATGTAGTAGTTGTATGTGGATCGTTATTGAATGTAGTAAATGTGGGCTGTTTGGAATATTGTGCGGGCTGTTCGGAGTGTTCCCGAGTCTTGTCTTGAATAGCCTCGATATAGTACCTGAACGTGTGGTTATTGATGTTGGCTTAGTTGTTATGTGGTTGGTTTGAATATAAGGGGAACGTCGTCTAATTTTCTAGAAAGGAGTCATAACGTTAGAATCGTTTGAATCTCCCCCCAATAGCTTAC
>NC_081344.1:7938988-8006510 GCF_029784015.1 Lycium ferocissimum | reverse complement strand
CTTTAAAATTTCTGAGTCATTAAATACTCAATTCCAACTAAAATTCATAACGACGACAATTAAAATGCCAAGCGATAGTAATGCGATCTTCGACATACTATAGGACTCACATTCGTCCACACTACACATATACATATGTTAATGGTCCTCACATATAAAGATTGCATTAAATGCACAAAGTTCTCCAAATCAGTCCGCACATTTACCATATCGAACTTGGGACATTAAACTCTCATTTCCAACATAGAATTCATAGCGACGACGACTAAAACATTAAGCGATGTTAATTCAATTCTTGCTACAATAATGGCCTACATTCGGCCATAATCTCCCACCAACATACAAAGATGATTTTCATTCATTCTTCACCCTACTATGATCATAACAATGCTAACTAAACTTCAATTCATAGTTTCAACATAACCAACCCACCCAACACACACATACTCACACGGATGGCACCCCCTTTACACACAACTCATATCCAACATAACATTTTTCATGATATTCAACCATATTAACATACTACAACATGAATATAACCTTCATAACACAAAAACAAAATCAAATCTTACCTTTTTCTCTTCAACTTCCAAAAAGGCTAGGGTTTCCTAAGGATGAAAATAATGGGTTGATCGCTCCAACGATGCTTCCACGCTACTTAGGGACCTCAATATAGTGGGTTTTCATCAACAAAATATTTTTGGAAGGAAAAGAAATGGAGATGGTTTTCTCCTAGGGCTGGCCGAGAGCCTCTAATGGAGGGTCTTCACTTTGCTCTTTTTTTTTCTAAGTGTGGTGAAAGAAGTAAATGAAGTGGAATGAAAATGTGGTCATCTTTTAACACTTAAATGAATTGTACACTTGCCCCTTGGCCCACACTAAATGAGTTGTTCCACTCAAAAGATGACACAAATTGTGTGGGCACCACAATCCACTATGCACGGCCCACATGGAATTTGTGGATGATTTTCCACTTCCAATTTTATCACTTTTCCAAATTTTCCTAATTGCTCCATACCAATAAATTCACGCACAACTTATATCTTAAAATAAAATCGAAAGTCAAGAATCCACTTGTATCCCGCAATAGTTTTGTCCTTAACTTATCATAATTAATCCAGATTATTCCAATGTACAAAAAATACGGAGTTCACACCATAAAAAAGATTCCTTACAGTGAGACAAGTTAGTAAAGATCTAAAGAATAAAGGGGTAGAAGTCGGGATGATAACTCTAGATAGTGCCAAGAATTAATCGTGGAGATCTTAAATGATATGACATTGGAAAGTGGATGCTTAAAAAAAAAGGAGAGAATACGACAAGGAAAGTAACGAATAACTTACTGAGACATTGTGAAAGATAACACCGCTATCTTTGGATTAGGGGCTAAGATGTGGGCGGTAGTTGTTCGCTAATGATACCGTGACCTATAAGTAGCAAGGGGAGAAAGATAGAAAACCCCGCATAGTAGGAAGTGAGAAAAGGAAGGGAAAGAAGTATGACAAGATAGGCTACCAAAGATGTTGAGTACGGAGGGAGAAGTGAAGTAGCATTTAACCAGAAAGGAAAGACCGTGACTAAGATTGAGTATACTTTATACGGGTCGTACAAGGTAGTTATGTTACTATGAATATTTATATGCCGTAGACGAGACCAAGCGAATACTTAATGAGAAAAGTTTGGATTCGGTAATAACAATATGGTTACGAGATTACGGGTGCATTAAGAAAAGATGTAAAAATGGTTTAAGCTAAATTACCGAGATAGAATTAGTACTGAGGACAAACAGGACATGGCTATGGTTGAATCAAAGACCTATCCCGATACCGGTTGTAAGATAAGAGAAGCGAAGACAAAGCAACACATAAGGAGCAGGGAAGCCACGCTAGGGTATTGTTTTTGGGCTAATTAGAGCACTCACGCATATTCGCGTAAAGATTGCAATATCATGTGTGACAGGAAAGTTGAGAGCAAGATCTGAGCAAAGGGACAATAGAAGGGTTTGAATTAAAGATAAAGAGACGACACGAGATAATGTGCTTAGAATGCTACAAGTTGAGTAAAAAGGGATTATAAGACGATTTAAGCAAGATGATCGAACTAGTCAAGTTACTAAAAGAGGGTGAATTTACATGTCAAATTCTTTTAGAATTATACCAAATTGATGATAGTTAAAGCAGGGAACAGCTATGTAAAGTTATTATATGAGGGAACTTCATCGCTACTTGATGCCTAACTCCGTGGATAGAGACTAAGAGCAAAAGGTAGAGTGGCGCTAAGGTCTTTTAAAGGAGTCGAGAAGAAATGCATGAGGTCAAGATTCCGGTAATATGGACTTCATGACAAACTTACCTCGCACTCTGCGGAAGTATGACTCTTCTAGGGTATTCTCTGTGGATGGACTGATTTATGCATACAAACGGTATCTAACATTGTTGGCGTGTTGATGAGGTTATACTCCTTGATTGGGATGGAAGAAAGTGCAGATCACCCGTGAAAAGTGTAATGAGATTCGACAAGAAGGAAAAGCTTAGCCCGAGATATATTGGGCCTTATTACATTGTTCGTAAGGTAAGAAGGTTGCGTACTAAAGACGTGGCTTCTGTTAAGGTATTGTGGCGGAACAATAACAGGGAGGAGATGACTTGAGAAGCTGAAGAGGAGAGGAAGAAGAAACATGATTGGTGCATGAGACTGCATGTATAGTAATAAAGGAAACCCCCCGAGATCTTTATAAGACCTTATGGGGCTAGTTCAACATTCGAGGACGAATGCTCAAAAGGGGAGAAGGATGTTATATCCCGTATTTTGTACATTAGGATATTCCGAGCTAACAGTGATAAGTTAAGGACAAGACTATTTTGGAATACGAGGTAGAGACTTTTAACCTCCGATTTTGTTTTAAGGCACAAGTTGCTTATGATTTTATGGGTATGGAATATTAAGAAAAATTAGGGGTTAAAAGTGAATTATGGAAAGTTAATATTTCATGAACCAAGCCATAACTTGGCCATGTGGAGTGAGTGGCTCCCACCCTTGGCTTGGCTAATTTTAATTGATCCAAGCCATGTGTGGGGCATGGCCCACTTGTATGAATTATATACATAGGCAAGAGATGACAAAGCAAGATAATTCATCATTTTATACAAGCTCTAGAAACTCGGAGAAAAGAGGGAGACATTCGGCCATGGCTTGGCCGAAATTGTTGTCCAAAAATTTTGATCAAAAAAATAATTTTCTTCTAGATTTTCAACCAATTGGAAGGCCCTTATTAACGTGGAGTAGTTGTTGGAGCAAGCAAAGCATTCATTCTTGCAAGGCACAACCCTAGCCAAGTTGAAGAACTAAGTGGAAAAGGTAAGGTTTAATCTCTTCTTTCATGTATTATGGATGATTTGTACATGTTGTAGTGTGTGGAAACGAATGAAATTCATGAAGTCTTGCATGGTGATGTTGAGCCGTGTGTGGTCGGGTTTGGCATGACATGGTGAACTAAATTTTATTTAGTATTTTTGGTTGTTGTTGTTGTGGGTTCTATGATGATAATGAAAGTTTAATGATTCAAGTTGAAGTTGTAATTGTTGTGGGCTGTTTTAGAAGCCAATGTGATTTGAGTGTAGTTTCTATATTTATGAGAATGATATTGTTAACGTGTGGATTGTTGGTGTAATTCATGAATTTGGGAGAGAGGAATGTGTTGTTGTTGTTGTTCTCGGGTTTGGGGAGGTTTCGGGTGAAGTAGTATATTGGTTGGGTTGTTTGAAATATTGTGCGGATTGTTTGAAGTGTTCTTGAATCTTGTTTGAATGGTTTCGGATTAGTACTTGAATGTGCGAGCGTTGATGTTGGCTTGAATGTATGTAGTTGAATTGAATGTAAATGGAATGTTGTCGAATTATGTAGAAAAGAGTTACTAACGTTAGAATGCGTTTTGAATTGATTGTTGATGTTGCTAGTATGATTGTTGGTATTGTTGTTGATGATTTGGCCAAGTTGAATTCTCGGGGTTGTTGAATTTACAGGAGAAATGCTGCCCAAATTTCTGTAGATAAAGTGCTAGTTTGGGGTGGAATCCCTAAGTATCTATAGCTAATGTTTGGTATATAATGACGTTGTGTAGATCTTGAGAAGCCGAGACTTAAGTTCGGATTAGCTTAGGAAGCGGACGAGGTATGTAAAGCTTACCCTTTCTTTCTTTTGGCATGTCTACGATTCTTATTCACTTCTTGATATTCGCACTCTTAATGTAGTCGAACTATGGTCCTTGTGTCTTTGTATGTCCGGATAATGAATGTTGCAAAAAGAGTTTTATTCCTAAAGTGTTCTATAACGTATAATGTCCCTAACTTTCATGTATGGTCTCGGATTGCTACGATATGTTCGTAGAGGATTCTATAATGAATAATGCCCGTAACTTTCATGGCGGGCTCGGATTGGCTTGATACATGTTTATGATCCCCGAGACGTTATGTGACATCTTTCGTAATGATATTTCAAGAGTCCCGAGTGTGACTATCATTCGGATACTCGAGCGTTGATTTGTCTACTTACCTATTGTAGTCCGGATTGATGATTTATATGCATGTGGTTTCTCACTACTCTGCTCGTGCTAGCTGTTATTACTTCTTTCACTGCGTCCCGGGCCAGGCCATGTACTCGTGCACAACTCCACTGCATTATTCACCGCATCCCTCACTAGAGGGCCGGGGCACGTTATATGTATATGTTGATATTCACCGCGTCCCTCACTAGAGGGCCAGGGCACGTTATATGATATGATGATGATATGATGATATGGGGAAGGCGGCGGATGGCATATGATGACTTCATTCACCGCGTCCCTCACTGTAGGGCGAGGCACGTTATATGTATATGTATATGATGATTTCATTCACCGCGTCCCTCACTGTAGGGCCGGGGCACGTTATATGTACATGTATATGATGATTTTATTTACCGAGTCCCTCACTAGGGGCCGGACACGTTATACATGCATATATACATGATGATTATTTACTTATGTCCCTCAATCCCATGATGGTCTGGACTTGATATTGATACGCACGATTTATGTTTCAGAGGCAAGCCTTATGATTTTCTATACTCCTTATTTCAGTATGATCTTTTTTACTGTATTTCATGCTTTACATGCTCGACATATTCCGTACTCGACCCCTTTCTTCGGGGGCTGCGTTTCATGCCACGCAGGTGTATACAGATGAGTAGAAGATGTTCCAGCTAGATTGGTGAGCTCCACTTCCTTACGGAGTGCTGCCGAGTCAAGGTATCTATGTTATGGTATCCTGGTTTATGTTAGAGACTTTGCAGATAGAGTCACGTATGTTACATGTCGGTCTTGTAAGCGGCTCTGTAAGCCGATGTATCATTATGCATTATGTTACAGATTTCATATGATTACAGATTTTACTTGAATTGAAAAAGACGAAAAGCATGTTGTTCTTTGAAAAGCTTTCATTATGCACTCGTTTCATGATTTAAGAGTCCAGTAGAATTAAGAGTAACACGGGAGTCAGCGGGTTCGCTCGGCCCTAAGTAAGGGTCGGGTGCCCATCATGCCCTATAAAGTTGGGGTGTGACAATCTGCAGCCACCTAAACTTATCTAGAGATTCCGCTTAGATATCTCAACTAAGACTTGTACCTATTGAACACCTCCACCGCTCCAGATTTGAACCATTTAGACACGTTTTTGATAGTCAACAAAAAATATAAAGTGTGTGAGATACACTCACAATGACGTGGCATAGTGACTAATGAAAAGATGACACGTGTCTTTTAGGTCTAGAATAATATTAAAAATGAATTATGGGGAAAAAAAAAAGAACTATTTTTCAGCAAAAAAAAAACTAATTTCATTTTACCCCACCTTCCCCCTTTCCTTTGCTTTTCCCTGAACTCTCTCTAGCCGGCGGCCGACGTTGTCCCCTTAAAATGCCGCCTTCTTTCTCTTTTTCTTGTTCCTATTAGATTTGTTTCTTTCTTTTTCTTTTCCATAAGTGTATCTTTTGAAATTTTTAATTATGGATCATCTTTTCAATAAATAACCCACCACCAATTACCCATGGTTCTTCCTCCGCCGTCGCTAACCCTCCAAGCCCTTCTTTTTTTATTTTAATTTTAAATCTGATTATTTTGTGGTCAAAGTTCTTTTTTTTTTTTTTAGCAGAAGAGAGGGAGGGAGATAGAAAAAAAAAATTGTGGCAGTTTCCATTTTATCCGGGGAACAAGGTAACAATGGTGGCAATTGTCCAATTCAAAAAAAAAAAAAAAGGAGGGCATGGCGGTGATGGTGATTTTCAGATCTTAAAAAAGATGAAAAGATGGCTATTACAGTGGCGCAGTGGCATCAATGACGATGGCGGCAGCGGCAGGAAATCGGTGGTGTATGGCGGAGAAAATAATTTTATGAAGAAGATGAGATTTTTTAGGAAAATCAGCTAAAATTAGACCTTTCGCGCGCCTATGGTAAGTGTATTACACACATTTTGCCATGTTATGAAAAAGTGTCTAAATGATCCGGAGCGATTTAGGTGTTCAATCGGTACAAAACTGAATTGAGGTGTCTAAACGGAATCTGTGACAAATTTAGGTGGCCGCATATGGCTTAAGCCTTATTTCTTTTGCGGCATTACAATAGGATGAATATCAACCAATTATTACTGGTAAAGGATATCTGCTCTAGAATTCTGGGTATGATTAGACCTCTATAAAGTTCATTCTTTTTTGCAACATTAAAGAGATCGCTTGAAGGAATGTTAGTAGGATAAAAAACTAATGCCCAAGCATTCTGATTCAAAGGTAAACTTTGATACTATGAGTTGGATACTAAAATTTGGTAAGGTTTGCCTGGCTTCGGAACAGCCAAACAAATACCGCCCATAGATACATATAATGTGAATTCAAGAGGATTAGGGCTTGGACATTACAGGAACCGAATTGAAGAGGACCTTATGAAAAATGCCTGAGAAATAAACGCACAAAGTAGAAGACCTAATGTAAATACAAGCTTGACAGTCTTATATAGAACAGTACATCATCGAAACTCAATTGTCAAAATTGAATAAGATTGGGTACTTCACTTCATAAGTTCCAAATTCTCATATCCAAAAATACAAACTATTTTAACGCATTTAGATGATTCCAATTTTGTTTGCCACGTCCAAAGCATCATAGTCGGGTGTCAACCTCACGTAGGCCTTCTTTGTTCCATCAGGCCTGAACCAGGATAACAAACACATCAGCTTAGATAAGTTGCAGGAAACCCTAAACAATAAGAAACAACACTTGGAAGTTTTGCCAGAAGAGCAGTGGAACAACTAAATTTATCATCCACAGTATATTACCTTCCTACTGTTACAACGCAAATGATTAAAATAGTTGTAAAACATACAAGTACTTCAAGTATCAAAATAAGTACTTCATCCAAGAATTGGCTCAACCTAAATTAGATTAGACATTCCTATATAAATAATATTGATTAGGCTATACCAGCATAATACTGGGGAATTCATAATGCAGTTGCAGATATACGAAAATGTTAATGCACACATATGATAACTAAGACTACATATGTTGTTGAGGTAGTTTTAGAATACGCAGAATCATGAGGAAAAAATTCCTCAATGCACAAAAATTAGCTTAACACATAAGGCTTTGAAATTATTCAGTGTGTTGTATGAGAATTAGATATGCTAGATCCTTCCTCTGTTAAAGAAATCAAGGCAAAGATTACTAAAGTGCACATTAAACAAACCAAAAACATAAATCATAGGAGCAAGAAGCAAGAAGTTACCTGATCAAGGTATTGACTTTCTTTGTCTGGATATCATACATTTTCTTCACCGCATCCTTAATCTTCTTTTTGTCAGCTTTGATGTCAACAATAAAAACAAGTGTATTATTGTCCTCAATCTTCTTCATTGCAGACTCAGTGGTGAGAGGATATTGAAGAACCTGGTACTGATCAAGTCTGTTCCTTCCAGGTGCACTAATCCTAGGATACTTGGGATTTCTATCCTTCTTCAATGTCTTAGGCCGATGAAATGTAACTTTTGTTCGTATCTTTTTTGATGTCTTCTTAAAGGTTGATCCTGATTTCACAGCCTTTGCAGCCTTTACGGCTTGGGCTTTCGGGTCACCCTTTTTTGCCACGTCGGCTGCATTAGCAATTCCAAATCCAGACTAAGTAACACATCACTTCATCTACTAGCAGGAATATATGCAACAGAACTACATTGATATTTTCTCTTTATAAGGCAAATTGACTTTGAATATAGTATTTAAAGTTCAAATTGCATTTGATTCTTGAAGAATCCACATCACTTTTGCTTCTATTGCAATACAAGATTCCAGGTAGAAAAACAGAACTAGTAAAAGTAAGATATAAAACAAACACCTGATTTTACGAACGAACCTAAAAAATCACATCATTATGGTTACACCTTATGGCTATCAATACAAGTACCAAACGCTTCGCCTTTCCAGCAAATTCTAACTATCTAAACATGAATAATTTGCAACCACTCAGCTCAAAGTATACGCCCCAACCACCCGCAAGGGTGGCTCAGTTGGTTGAGCATAGGGCTTTCATAATGGAGGTCTCAGGTTCGAAACCCCCTGCCTACGACAGCAGGGGATTTGCCTTCTGGGTCGAGCTCGTCGCACGGGGCTTGCCTAGTGCGGGTTACCTCTCCTGTGTGGTTTGCGAGCTATTGCACAGGAGTTGGGTTTACCTTGTGCGCACTCGAAGGGTAGTGCTGCCGCTGCGGGTTCCCATGTCATCAGAAAAAAAAAAAACATACGCCCCAAGCCTCGTAACAATCACAACCTAACATCCCCATCAGCCCGAATCATAATCGATAGCCTATGAATTAGTCGAACAAACTAGCCTAGACACCACTACAGTTATCTCAAAAATATACTTTAAAACACAAACCCACAATGCTGCAAAATTACAAACTACAACAACCTAATCTGTCACTTATTTTTCAAATCCCTCATATAATCATTATAACTATTACTCCATTAACGTGAAGGAAATGCAGTAAAACCCCAAATAAAAAGAGCCCTCTATTCAACAAAAATGTTAACACCTAAAAGCAAGCTACATGTAACATACTGTACCAAAATGTAACTCCAGTTGTAACATTATGTCATCCTTCCAACAACATATGAAGCTTATTACTGAACAAATTCTTAAATGTAAATGTAATTGTAATGAGAAAAAGAGTAGATTCAAAGATGTACCTTTAGCTGGAGCCATGGGAGACAGTTCTAAACCCTACACTGCAAACCTCAAATGTGCCGCTTAGGGTTTTTTTTGGTCACAGAAGAAGATGATAAATAATTTATATTGGGGCTTGGCTGGCAGAGCCTGGCTAATTGGGCCGTTTCTTAGAGGCCCATAAATATGGGCTTTATTAAGTGACTCGAACTGACTGAAAAACGAAGATTGTAGGAGGTCAATATCAGCAAAAATGGGATGCTTCCTTCCATTAATGCTTGATTTTTTCGCACTTTTGGTGACTGTTAATTTTTGTCCTTCAACATTTTTGGCGCAGCATAAATTAAATTTTGACAGGTACAGTTAAGGTTTAGCTTCAAAGATATGTATCATAACATCCCACAAGTTATGCCGGATAAGGCAAAATTTTCAAGTTTCAACATAATCAAGAAGAAAAAACATAAGTTTGGATTTCGGCTCTAAGCATAGTTAGCGTTTAGCTTCAGATATTTGACATCACATCCACACAATTATCTTCGGAAAAGGCAAAACTTTCAACAATTAACATAATCAAAATACTACACAACTTATGTAGCATAACGTAATTCCTACGAGAACTTGTGACGAGCAAGGCAAGAGTTCAGCTTCGAAAATAAAAAATTTACAGCATTTATGTGTTTCAGGCAAAGCATATCTAGATATTTTTCGGAATAAGCAAAACAGAGGCAAAAATTATAGACTACAAATATGAGCGATAAAAATTAAAGACCAATGCGATTAAATGACAATCCGTGCAAAAATATGTTAGAGTAAGGGTGTGTTTGGTATGATGGAAAATGATTTCTTGGAAAACAAGTGATATTCTTACTTATTTTCTTGTGTTTGGTTGGATGCGGAAAATATTTTCTGGTGTTTGGTTTGACGGAAATACAAATCCAACCCCCTAGCCACGCACACCTCCAACCACCACCACCACCCCCCCCCCCCCCGACTCACTACCTCTCTCACCTTCTACCCCCCTCCCCCCGTTCTCACCCCTCATTTTGAAAAAAGATGCTAGTTTCACAAAGTGGCTATTTTTATATGTTAACCAAATATGTGCATACCTTTGCAAGGGCCCTTTTACTAAGACAACCAAAAAGTGACTACTTTGCACTTTGAAGACAATTCAAAAAAGTGACTATGTTTGTAAGGTAGCCATTTTTTTAAAGTGACACAAAAAATGGTTTGTTTTGTAAATTGGCCATTTTTGAAACGTGACATAAAAATAGTTATTTTTGCAAAAATATATTTCTTGCAAAATGACCGAAAATGCAAATTTGCAAAAATAGCAACTTTTTTGTCATTTTTCAAATAATAGCCACTTTACAAAAGTAGTCATTTTTGTGTCGCTTTTAAAAAAAAGACTACCTTACAAAAGTGGCCACTATCTTAGAAAGCACACATTGCAAAAATGGCTATTTTAATACTTTCACAAAAGTGGCTATTTTTATACGATAACCAATTATGTGCATACCTTTGCAAGTGGTCTTTTTCTAAGACAACAAAAAAATTGACTACTTTGCACTTTGAAGACAACCCAAAAAAGTGACTATGTTTGTAAACTAGCCATTTTTGCGTAAATTGGTCATTTTTGAAAAGTCATAAAAATGGTTATTTTTGCAATTTGCAAAAATGTATTCTTGCAAAACTACCGAAAATGCAAATTTACAAAAATAGCAATTTTTTTTGTCATTTTTCAAAAAAAAAGGCCACTGTACAAAAGTAGCCATTTTGTGTCACTTTAAAAAAAATGTTTACTTTACAGAAGTGGCCACTATCTTAGAAAGGCACATTGCAAAAATGGTTATTTTAATACTGTCACGACCCAACCGGAGGGCCATGACGGGTACTCGGAGCTAACCTACCGAGCACCTCTTAGCATACTTCTCATACTGATAACTAGGTGGACCACGTGGCTAACTCATAAATATCATAATCCATAAGGGCATAAGCTGCAAGATAAAACACATCTACATAAACATCATAAGATATGCCATATGTACAAGCCGACGAGGCTGTCAAAAAGATATACAAGATAGGAACCAATGGGATTACTGAACATCTAGCCATACACACCTGTTTACGAGCCTCTGCAAAGAGTCCAAAACATCATAAGGACGAGACAGGCCCCCACCATGCCCATATGTACACAAAAGAATAATATTGGCTAAACTGTAGCTCCAGAACAAATGGAGCGCTTCTGTGCAAACGCTGATAAGGATCCGGTCCGTCTCCCTGCCTACCTGCGGGCATGAACGCAGCGTCCATAAACAAAAGGACGTCAGTACGAGCAATGAACTGAGTATGTAAGGCATGAATAATGACATAATAAAGATATGGAAAGTAACATGAGATAAGAGAGATAACCTGTACATCTAGATGCCTCTTAAGGCGGATGTCATGCATGCTTAGCTTTTACTTTTTTTTTCATACATATATATATATGTATATTGCTGCGGAACGTGCAGCCTGATCCATATATCATATCATCCCACGTCCGGGGCATCCCGCGTCCGGGGTCACAGCATAATTTGCCCACTGCAGTGGTGTGCATATCTACGTGCCCGCCCGGCCGACTATAGCGCGGCGCGGTGTGAGAAAATACAAACATATATATAAAGCATGCATGAGAGCTCAAATAAAAGCCATAAATCTATCGGAATGACGTAAGGTCGGTAACCTTCGATTATCATTATGGAATTATCATCATCGCTATATCTCACCTTGAAAGAACAATTACCATAAGGTGAGATCAACAACAATGAATAAAATCAATAATCATGAAACAAGCTGAATAATACCATAATGATAGCATGACTATAAGCTTTGGTATCTCTAGAAATGGAATCATCATCATCATGGAGAACACTTATCAATAATATCATAGGAACCTTCAGAATCACGAGCTTCTAGCATTTTTAGGAATTGGGATATTATGGATATCGTATGAAAATTTACAACAAAGGAATCATGCCTTAAGAAAGAAAGGATTAGCCTTAACATACCTTCTCGCTTCCTTAACTACTTAACGTTCTTCTCCCGAGCTCGCAAGTCAACATTCAAAAGGATTTATACTAAGATTAAGTCTTGAAAACACTCATAAGTTCAAACTAGAGTAACTAATAGGCTAGCGGAATTTAGGCAGCACTTTCTCTATTTTACTGACTTCCACCAAATTTCAAATCAACTCTCAACAACAATAACAACCTCAACAACTCCATATTTAGGAAGTTATATACAATTTACACCAAAAACAATCCAAAACTTCCTTCCAAATTTCATTCACAACCAAGAAATCCAACACCATGTCCCATAACATTTTCTACCACAATTTCCTTCAGTTTTATGATTTTTTAATCTCCAAATCAACTCAATATAAGAAAGAAAGAGAGAACATACCTTAATCTTGAAGAACCCTAGCGAACATACCTTAATCTTGAAGAACCCTAGCTCCCCCAACCTTGTTTCAAACCAAAACCACCATAAAATTTAATTAAGAACAAAGATCATGATCACCCATGAGCTAACTTAGGGTTCCAAAGCTTGATTTTCACTTGAATTTGGCTTAGAAAGTGTATGGATGAGTAGAAAGTGCAGAAAGAACTTGAAGGATCTAGAAAAGTCTGATTTTTGATGAAAATAAATGATCCAAGTCGTGGGCCTTTTATTGATGGGAGAGAGAAAACTTTCCACAGCCTACGGTTTGACGGTTCGTCGACTCGCCACCGACGACCTGCGGGATCCTCTGAATCTCTCAGAGTTTTTCGATGGGAAGGTCGACGACCCGTCGACCAGTCGACGATCTGTCAACTTGACCGTAGAATTACTCTGCTGCAGAACTAAGATTTTTCTGGTTTATTTAGCCTCCAATCTTCCGATACTTGCCATACACAACTTAAACTCCTGCATATGTGGGATAATTATGCAGAATCTTATTATAAACTTGAAAACAACCCCATTTACTAACTTCACGTCGGCTATCTTATGGCAAAATTCAGCGTATCAAATACGGGGTATAACAAATACTTTCACAAAGAGGCTATTTTTAAAAATAGCTACTTTTGCAAAGTAGTTAGTTTTTAAAAGTAACTACTTTCACAAAATGACTATTTATGAAAATGGGCTACTTTCATAAAGTGATTATTTTAAAAAAGTATCTACTTTCACAAAGTGGTTATTTTCTAAAAGTGACTATGTGACTATTTTCTTAAGCTTTTGCAAAATTACTATTCTTGAAAAGTAGCTACTTTTTGCAAGTAATATTTTTAAAAAGCGGTTACTTTTGTAAAGTTGCTATTTTTGAAAGTTACTACTTTCACAAGGTGTCTAGTTTTGCAAAGTTGAGAAATAGGGGGGGGGGGGGGGGGGGTGGGGGCCGAGAGGTAGGGGTTGGGTCTAGATGGTGTTAAGGATAGGGGGGTGGGGGGTGGGGGGGGTAGGAAGGGTGGTTAAGTGGTGGGACGGGGATGGTGTAGGGGTGGTGAAGTGGTGGGGTGAGGCTGGGGTAGTTTGGGTGGTGTATGGGGCTCGGAGCGGGGGTTCTGGGGGTGGCGGTGGGGAAGGTCGAGGGATAAGGATTGGAGGTGTTGGGCGAGGTGAGGAGACAATGAACTTGTAATGTTACTTGTGGAATATGTTTTCCCCACTTCCCTTAAGAAAGTCATTTTCAAGAAACTTGTTTTTCTAGAAAAAATGTTTTCCAAAACATTTTGACCAACCAAATATGAAAAAATTGGAAAACCTCCATACCAAACACACTCTAATAATGTAGTAGAAAGCCCAACATGAGCAAAGAATCGAATGCTTCGTTCTTTGAAAATTGAGGAATTAGTAACCTACTAGATGATGAAAAGGCTGTGTCAGTACAGGCTCAACATAAAAAATAATTCAGTTTAGTAGTAATAAAGATGATTATAATTCAATTAATTCAAATAGCATTTGTAATAGTCCTAAAATTTCAAATATAGAATAATGAATGGAGCACTAGCTTAATTGGTAAGTTCCTTGCCTTTCGTAGTTGAAATGAAGGGTTCAAATTTCATTGATAGCGTTTTCTCTTATTCTCTATCTCTGTCCGAATTTAATAAAAAGAAAACTATGAACTTATAATCATAAACTAATGTCCTAAACTATTTGTAATCGGATCTTTTATAGTTACGAAATTCGTCTACTATAAATTAAAATATAGAAGGTTAACTATAACTAATATAGTTAAATCGGATAGGATTTTTTTAATTAATATGCACAATTTTCGAAAAATAGTCACATAAATTTAAATATGGTGGTAATTCACTACTCTCTCCGTTTCAAATACTTGTCATATATCAGTCTTTTGAGAGTTAATTCTAATTTTTAAAATTAAATCAGATTAGATTAATTTATTATTTTAAAATTAACATTTAGATATTGAAAACTGCACGAGTGAAAGTACATTTTAAAATGTTAGTCAAAACGTCTTTTAAATATTTTGATTGTCAATTATTGTGACTTATAATACTCTTTACATAATTTTCAAATATAAAAATTTTATTTCAAAAACATAAAGATTTCATGTTGAAATTTACAGTCAGCAACAACCACAACATTCCTGGTAAAATCCCACAAAATGGGGTTTGGATATAAAAATTTACGGTCAAAATTTAACTTGTGAAATCCAAAGGTGCTATATAAATTTAAAAAGGCTTAATATATATATAGGCACTCAAACTTGTCACTATTTTTCATTTTGGCACCTCAATTTAGCTTTGTTCCATTTTAACACTTAAAGTTGCCTCTGAGACTCTGCCTGTGTCATTTAAACATAGAATTGCTGACCTATTATAACACGTGAACACGCTCCTAACAAATCGCGTGAAGAAACAAAATGCAGTATGTTTTCTTTCTTCTTTCTTTCTCCTTAGTTCCTCTACTGTTTTTTCTCCATTGCATTTGGCTTTCCCATCCTAGGCTGGACATAAATATCGAAAACTGAAAAATCGAATCGAATTGAATTAATTCGGTGTTTCAATTTTCGGTTCGATTACGGTTCTTTTCTCCAAACAAATTTGGTATTCGGTTCGGTGTTACCGATTGTTCGGTATTTCGGTTTAACCGAACTTACCATATGAACATTTCTTCTGCGATAATTTTATCTATTATATAGTCTAATTTTCGGAGAAGTGGGGTCAATTGACTTCCCTCTTGGACAAAAATAACTCCACGTCTGAGTGCAATGGTTGCTGATGATATGTGGAGTATTAATTAACTGGCAACTATGGACTGTCGCGGACAAAATCTTGGATGTCTATTTACTTGCTATTTTTCCCTTTACCGGTTAGTAGAAAACGGACCTACAAATCCACTTGAGATCACACATATACCCCAACTAGTATTAATATGGTTTTCTTTTCAATTGTATTATATTCCCAGTTAACTAGTTAAGGCTCTTAATGATGAAAAGTGGTGAAGTCCATTTCGGAGTTTCTTTCCAGTCAGTTTCTATGTGTAACCATATGGCCAGGTTTGTGAATTCGAATGAATTGAAATAGCCCATTTTGAATTAGAGAAACACAAATAGCCCATTTTTAATTAAAAAGAAGGAAAATTTACAGTCCATAACTATCTCTAAGACTTATTTATTAGTAATAACTACTTTTTTTTTAATTATATTTTGTAGATTAATTATTTATCAAATTACCATCTATAATTTATTTTTGTAACTGTAGTATATTTCCCTAAAAATAAGGTACTTCTCTTCCACTTACCCACAATTTTTTTTCTAAATATTTTTCTCTCACCTATCAAATTTATTTTCTCCTTCACCCCTCTTTCTCTCTCCGTTCCATCTCCTATTCTTTTAAATTAATTTTTTCTCACCTACCAAATTTATTTTCTCCCACACCCCTCTTTCTCTCTCTCTTCCATCACCTACCCTAGATTTCATTTTCTCTTACAAATCAGAAGAATCCTACAGTAGTAGCAGCAACCATGGTCGATGACGGAGTGAAAAAAAAGAGCTCTAACAACAGTGAAGGACGACGGAGTGAAGCTTTATTAACTAGTCCATTTAAAAATCTTTATCTCCGGGTAACGTCCTTTTTGTAGCAATCTGAGACGACTCGCTTCTTTCCCATGGGAACACCATTGATGAGAGTTGTGGAGCATCATGCCCACCAAGCGTTTGATAAAATATTTCAGTATATTTCAGTGTATTAACAAACAGTATATTTAATTTTCAGTATATTTCAGCTATTTCAGTACATTATTTCGCTATATTTCAATGTATTTCTGTATTTTGTATTTCTAGTTTATGAAACAGTTCTGATATATTTCATTGTATTCCATTGTATATACGCATACTACAACTTTATATTTCTCAAACAATTAACCATATTTCATTATATTTCAGTGTATATTTTTCTGTATTTGGAAGTTTTTAGATCTTTAGTAGTTTTTTAATTCAAAAAGTTTTGATTGTGATAAAAGTTGAGAGAGATTCGTAAGCTTTTATGGAAGAACAACCGTTATGCGTGATTTATGAAAAGTTTTAAATTGAATCCCATAATTTAAAAAAAAAAAAAAAACTGTTCCATAAATAGGGCCTGATTTTACTCTTCAGTGATTTGTGTGAAATATGATTGATTTAATTTGACTTACTATTTAAAAAGGAAAAGAATATTATGTTAAAAAAATATAGCCTATTTTTTCTCTCAGAATTTTTTTTAAAAAAATATGTTCCAAAAATAGACCCTAAATTTACTCTAACGTGTTTTGTATTTCTCTGTATTTCAAAAATGCGAGATATAACTGAAATACAGCCAAAAGTAGCTACGAATTGTAAATCTTCAACTTGTAGCTATAACTAATTAGAAGCTATTAAAAGGTAGCTATTTGTGTAAGTTTTACTAAAAAGGAAGTCCATTTTACAAGCGGAAAATAGTTATTTCACGCCCATGCCGAAAAAAAAAAGCGAATTAGAAAAACTAAAACCGAACCGAACCGAACTAATTCGGTTCGGTGTTCGGTATCCTCTTTCAAAAAATCGAAACAGAAAAACCGAACCGAAGTTTGAAAAAATCGAACCGAAGAACTGAACGCCCACCCCTACCCCATCCAACCATAAAATAGGTCTCTTTTTTTCTTTTTCTTTTTCTTCTTCTTTAAATTTCCCTTAGATTTCTCGACTAAAAAAGACTGTTACTGCAATGCCAGAAAGAACAACGGGTTCTCAAAATTTTTCTCATATTTATCGATGCGGTAAGAATGTTAAATTGAAAACATCTTGGACAGAAGCAAACTCACGCCACAAGTTCATGTCATGAATGTTGAAATTAGTCAGTGTAGACAATAAAATTCGCGTCGAGAAAATAATAATCAAGACAGGAAAATATCGCAACAATCGTTGTATTTGATTTCAGAATATGAGTGTTACAATCTCTATGATTCCTCTGATTCGTCTTTTCAACAATAAATTCAAGGGCTTTTGAGCTTGATCTTGAACTTGATGGATTTGATTTTGACTTGGACTTGAATTCAAGGGCTTTTGAGCTTGGTCTTGAATCTTCGTCTGGATCTCTAGAACTTCTAGAGAAATACTTGAGTGCTTGAATGCTTTCAGCTTGTAGAGAAATCTGCGGCGTTTGATCCACGAGCTCTCCCTGGCTTCTTGTTAGAATTTCTGTCCCCTTTCTGAATTATGAGACCCCTATTTATAGTTGTAGGATGGAGGAGTTGTGATAAGGACAGGCTTCTTTCGACCAATAAGATTTAAGCTGACATGTCGATATTTGATTGACCGGAACATGTCACTTGTACACGTGGCGCATCTTCATTGGCCTTTGATTTGACTAGGCATGCTGCATCATTTTGATACGTGGCATGACGCTATAGGCTCCTTTATTTGACTTGGTGTGCCACATCATTTGACACGTGGCGTTGATTTGGGCCTCTAGGATTAGATGATATCTTGGGCTTCACAAAGTGGGTTCATCATATGTAGCCCAATTAAATGGACTAGCCCAACGAAATTGGACCATTACTTAAATCCATATTTATTGACTTAAATAATTAACCCAATTATATTAGCCCACAATTTATTTATTCGGACTAATATATTTTGAATGTAATCCAAATTTCTTATGGATTAAATTTAATAAAATTTCGTTATCCACAAATGCCCCCACTTCAAGACTTGTCGAGAGGTAAATTTGTCGAACTTCAAGACTAGGCTTGAAGTAATTGGGAAAACATGCATCTCCTTCTTTTGGAAACCCAAAATATTTCATGGATTAATTATAGTATCATTTATCCTCAAAACCATTCTAACAGAGTCGAGCCCTTGATTATAGTAATCAATTTATTTAATCACTTCTTATTTATGTAGCATGTAAGCCAAGTGGACTTTTCCAATATTTTCCTTAGTTTTTTTTTCTTTTCTTTTTTTTACCACAAATGGGCATTCCATCCAATGGCAGTAACCAAACATTACATATCACATCTGCACGTGGTTTCCATGAAGTCACCTTACTTTGTCTCCAACTCAACTCCTACATGATCTAGGATTGATGATCATGCACGTTTTGATTCCTTTGTGAAAACAGCAACTGAGTCCATGTTGGTATCAAATATGTAGCCGCTTTTTGCACGTCATATACTTCTATATATATCTATAGCCCAACGGATAACAATTTATCCCACACCGTTAATGACATCTCATAAGTCACCTTTTAATCACCTACATAAGCCTGCGTGTTCTCTAATTAATGAACATCGATTTTGCTTTGCTTGCCAGTCGCTTGAAGTTAATCCTTTGACAGGTAATTTTGTTCTTTCCAACGTTTTCTTTTAGCGCCTTGTACTCCTTTTTTTTTTTTTTTTAGGTCCAACGACAATGATGATTTCTTGTTCAAGGAGATGACCATTCACGAAGAGGGCAATCTTAAGGCGCAAAGGGATGGATACTCGTCCCCGCCCTAAGAACGGTAAGGTAATCTTATGGTGCAAAGGGATGGATTGTCGTTCCCGCCCTAAGAACGGTAAGGTAATCTTACGGCGCAAAGGGATGGACACTCGTCCCCGCCTTAAGAACGGTAAGGTAATCTTACGGCGCAAAGGGATGGATACTTGTCCCCGCCTTAAGAACGGTAAGGTGATCTTACGGCGCAAAGGGATGGACACTCGTCCCCGTCCTAAGAACGGTAAGGTAATCTTACGGCGCACAGGGATGGACACTCGTCCCCGCCCTAAGAACGGTAAGGTAATCTTACGGCGCAAAGGGATGGTTACTCGTCCCCGCCCTAAGAACGGTAAGGTAATCTCCGCCCTAAGAACGGTAAGGTAATCTTATGGCGCAAAGGGATGGTTACTCGTCCCCGCCCTAAGAACGGTAAGGTAATATTACGGCGCAAAGGGATGGATACTCGTCTCCACCCTAAGAATGGTAAGGTAATCTTACGGTGCACAGGGATGGATACTCGTCCCAGATAAATCCAAGAATTTGGCTCTACATGCTGAAATGCCAATATTTCTCATATTCAAGCAGTCTCGCCAAAAAATTCATATCTCGATGTAGGGGCATTGAAATCATGAGCCGTAAAATTTCCAAGAAACTAGACTCATAAATCTAGAATATGTCCAAAAATAAAAGTCAACAAACATATAGATCATCCCAGATAAATCCAAGAATTTGGCGCTACATGCTGAAACGCCAATATTTCTCAGATTCAAGCAGTCTCGCCAAAAAATTCATATCTCGATGTAGGAGCGTTGAAATCACGAGCCGCAAAATTTCCAAGAAACTAGACTCATAAATTTAGCATGTGTCCAAAAATCAATGTCAACAAACATATAGATCATCCCAGATAAATCCGAGAATTTGGCTCTACATGCTGAAACGCTAATATTTCTCAGATTCGAGCAGTCTCGCCAAAAAAATCATATCTCGACATAGGGGCGTTGAAATCACGAGCCGCAAAATTCCCAAGAAACTAGACTCATAAATATAGCATGTATCCAAAAATCACAGTCAATAACAATTTGAATGGTTCCAGATAAATTCAAGAAATTGACAATGCATGCTAAAACGTTGATAGTTTCAGATTTGCGCAGTTTCGTTGAGAAAATTCATATCTCGATGTAGGAACATCAAAATCATGAGCCGCTAAATTTTCAGGAAACTAGACTTACTAATCTAATATGTATCCAAAAATCAAAGTTGGAAACCCTCTGGATCATCCCAGATAAATTCGGTAAATCCACCTTAGATTCCAACTTGAAAACTTGACGGATTTGAAGGATTGAACTTGAAGGCTTGCTGGATCTTAAGACTTCGACTTGCAGACATGGTGAATTTAAAACTTTAGCTTGAAGACTAACATATTTGAAGGCTTCGCCTTGCAGTTGCGATGGCTTTGGACTTCAACTCAAAGGGTTGCCGGATTTGAGGCCTTCAATTTGGAGAACAATGGCTTTGCAGACTTTAACTCCTTGATTTAATCACTTGCTAAGAGATTACAGTCATTCCATTAGAGAAACCCATTTGTCATGTAGATTTGCCCTCGTTGGACCACTGATATTTAGTGAAAGTCCAAATTGAAGCAAAAGGATGCTTGTATGTACGATCTCCATGCGCCTAGTCAGGCGAACTTCATTTTGAACAACGCATAGGGGGATGCGTTTTTTTTTTACTCATGCGACTGAACTTACAATAAAACTCTAAGCACCTACGTATCTCGGTGAAGAGGATCAAGTCATACCGTAGTTCAGAAAAGTGAGTTTTTTTTTTTTTTTTTTTTTTTTTTTTGGTCCTAACTTTTGCCTAGGCCGCCCCTTGCGAGGTTTTCAACCTAGCGGACTTTTTTTTTTTTTTTTTTTTTCTTTGTGTCCTAACTTTTGACTAGGCCGCCTCTTGCGAGATTTTCAACCTAGCGGACTGGTTTTTTTTTTTGGGGTGCCGTGCACAGTTTATACTCTTGCGGGCCAGGAGTATCATCTTATTCAAAGATATTACTTCTTCAAGAACTTTGCGTTGATAGGACCGATCCTCAGGCCATCCGCATCAACAAACTTGTAAGCGCCACTTGAATATGCTTCTTGCATGACATATGGTCCATCCCATTTTGAGGTGAATTTGCCCCCAGACTTATGGGAAACGATGATGGGTCTTCTTACTGCAAGGATTTGATCTCCCACTTGGAAGGACCTCAAGCGAACCTTTTTGTTGAAGGCACGAGATAGACGGGCTTGATAACATTCAAGATTTTATTGAGCCTCCAGACTTTTCTCATTAAGTGCTTCTAATTCTGCAAGACGCAATCGAGCATTTTCCTCTTCGGTCAGCCCTTCTTGAATATCAAGTCGTAAAGAAGGTATTTGGTGCTCAAGTGGTAGGACTGCTTCAACTCCATAAGCAAGCGAGTATGGGGTTGCTTGCGTTGGTGTGCCGTAAGTTGTCCTATATGCCCACAAGGCTTCTTCCATTCGTTCATGCCAATCCTTTTTGGACTTGGAGACAACCTTTTTCAATAAGTTACACAAAGTCTTATTGAACGCTTCAGCTAGACCGTTGGCGGCAAAGATGATACGTAGAAGATTTACGCTGCTTGAAGCCGAAGAGATCACAAATCTTGTTCATCAATTTGTTATCAAATGGCTTGCCATTGTCCGTTATTATGTAACGAGGAATGCCGAAGCGGTAGATAATGTTTACTCGGATGAAGTTCGCAACATTCTCCTTCTTCACTTCTTTAAGAGCGACAGCTTTGGCCCATTTTGAGAAGTAATCCGTTGCAGCTAGGATGTACAAGTGTCCAGCAGAAGACTTCGGCAACGGACCAACGACATCCAACCCCCGGCGTCAAATGGCCAAGATGCGACGGTCGGGTGTAATGCTTCGGGCGGCTGATGTATAAAATTTGTATGAAACTGACAAGCCTTGCATCTTCGAGCATAGTCCAAGCAATCTTTCACCATCGTTGGCCAATAATATCCCATCTTTTTTATGTAGAAGTGGAGCTTTGGTCCAGATTGATGTGATCCACATACTCCTAAATGTGCTTCTTGCAAAGCTTGGCCTGCTTCATCCTCCCCCAAACATCGCAAGAGTATCCCCTCAAAAGATCTTCTATATAAGTTATCCTTGTAGTAAAGGAATCGAGGTGCACGACGACGAATCTCAGTTCTTCTTCTTAAGTCTTCTGGCAGTATCCTATAACTTAAGTAGTCAATGATTGGTTGTCGCCAGTCTTCCTTTGCAGCTTCAGAAACAGCTACGAGATGCTCAAGCTCGCTTTCCGCGCCTTCATCCTCATTTGACGGAGGTACTACCCATTTTTGACAGATAGTCACTTGTGTTTGATCTGGCAGAGTAAGCGAAGCGAAGCTAAATCATCGGCTTTCTTATTTTCCCTCCTAGGAACATGCTAAAGAGTCACATCACCAAGCCATCCTATTAACTTCTGAGCATAACCATAATAGGGGAGTAATTCAGGCTTCTTGACTTCGTAGCTTCCCAAAAGTTGATTGACCACTAACTGAGAGTCACCAAAGACTTGCAACTGCAACTGCTTCATGTCGACGGCCATTTCAAGTCCAAGTATTAGTGCTTGATATTCAGTGACATTGTTGGAGCAACGTTGTGTCAAAGTAAAGGAGTATGGTAGAACTTCTCCCTGCGGAGTAACAAACACCACACCAGCACCAGCTCCATCACGTTGTGCAGCACCATCAAAGTACATTTTCCACGGAGATTGAATTTCAACGACCATTGCATCTTCGTCAGGAAGTTCATCGGTTAGCTCCCAATCATCAGGTATCGGGTGATCCGCCAAGTCCGCCAATGCCCGTCCTTTTACACTTTTGAGGGATGTATGTGATCTCAAATTGTTGAAACCGGAGGTACCACCTTGCTAGTCGATCACCGAGGACCGGTTTTGACATCACAAACTTAATGGGATTTGCCCTGGAAACAAGATGAACACTATGAGCTTGAAAGTAGTGCTTCAACTTTTGAATCGAGAAGACTAGCGCCAAACACAACTTTTCAATTGGTGTGTAATTCAGCTCATTAGGTGTCATCATTTTGCTCAAGTAGTAAAGAGAATTTTCTTTCCCTTCGCTATTCTCTTGGGCCAACAACGCTCCAACCGACCTTTCTTATGCTGAAATGTACAGTATCAATGGTTTTCCAGGTACAGGGGCTACTAGAATTGGAGGCTTCATTAAATATGACTTGATATTCTCGAAGGCATTAGTACATGCTTCGTCCCACTTGAAAGGGGCGCCCTTCTTCATGAGACGACTGAATGGTTGGCACCTTCCAGCTAAATTCGAAATGAATCTCCTAATGTAAGCTAGCTTCCCTTGCAGACTTTTTAACTCATGGATATTTCGAGGCTCGGGCATTTTCAAAATCGCATCAACTTTGGCTTGATCAATTTCGATTCCTCGATGTCGAACAATGAAACCAAGGAATTTCCAGAAGTAACTCCAAAGGCACATTTCAATGGATTCATTCGAAGTTGATATCTCCGAAGTCGCTCGAACACCATTCTCAGGTCTTGCAAGTGGTCGTTCCTCCTTCTTGATTTTACCACTAAGTCATCCACATAACATTCAACATTTTTGTGGAGCAAATCATCAAAGATATTCTGCATAGCCCTTTGATATGTGGCACCAGCATTTTTCAAACCGAAAGGCATCACTTTGCAACAATAAATACCCTTGGGTGTACGAAATGCGATAAGCTCTTCATCTTTTGGTGCCATGCGAATTTGGTTATAGCGGATGAACCGTCCATGAAAGACATTGCCTCGTAACCGGTGGTAGCATCAATCATCAATTAGGGATGGAAGCGGGAAATCATCTTTAGGGCATGCGTTGTTAAGATCCCCGAAGTCAACATAAACTCGAATTTGGCCGCCTTTTTTTCACGGGAACGATACTCGAAATCCATATAGGATATTTAACTTCACGAATAAAGCCAGCCTTCAATGAGTTTGTTGACTTCATTTTCGATTGAAGGAACCAAATCGTCCGAAATGCCTTTGGGCACCTTGCAACGGACGGGCACCGTTCCTGACCGCCAGATGATGGACTGCTACTTTGGGATCTAATCCAGGCATCTCTTTATAACTCCAAGCAAAAACATCCCTATACTCTTTGAGTATTTTAATGTAAGTGTCTTCTTCATCAGCTGTTACAAAGGCACTTAGGTAGGTGGGCCTTGGGTCTTCACCAGTACCAAGATTAACTTCTTTCAAGGAGTCTACTGTGGTCTTCACCCCTTCTTCAAGTTCTGGAGGAGCATCTCTAACATCTTCATTCTCTTGAGGATCACCATCATTGAAAGATATGTGGTAACACGAGGAGATGTCCTCCAACTTCTCGGCAACCTCCATCTGAAATGAAGTATCTTGATCACTTTGTGTAGTAATATGATATGAAGAACCTACACTTTCCTCATCTTCGTCACGCTCCTTGGTATACACCACAGTGTGAGACTTTGCTTTTAGCACCTCCCCACATGAAACCACAAGCTTTGTTTGTCGTCTCATTCTAGAAGGAATCAAACTTTGTATATCCCTCTGGGTTCCAGGCAAAGCAAGCGTTTTCACGCTTTGATAGTCTATGTGGAACTTGTTCTTCCTTTTCTTCTTCAGTTTCAACGGCCCTAATCTCTCAAATACAGAAGCTTTTGTGATCGACTTTCCAAACGATCAAACACTGAAGGCCTTTTGTTGGAAGCAACAGACTCATCGTCCACAGTGATGTAGTTGGTATTTGCCCTTCTTATGGATATGCGAACTGACGGAGGTTGTTTGTATCCTAAACTTTCACGTGATTGCATCATGCTAGCTCCTGATGGCAGTTTCCCTAACTTTGACGGTTCGTTGGGGTTGTACCCAGCCTTGACAAATAACTTGTAAGCATTTGGATCAAAGCCTTCATTTGTACGTTTTGTAGGGAGTGTCATATTTTGTGGCGGATTCTGAGCCACGAAGTCTCCAAGTAGCTTTGAGGACAAATTTATTGCGTCAATTCGTCTGATAGGGAGAGTTAGCCCCCCTAGCACATTTTCTTGAGCTTCAGATGGTTGCCCTTCCTCTTTCTTCACCTTTGGAACATAGCAGAGCACGGGAGTTGCCTTTTTCTTCTTTAAAGACATGATGTTCCCTTTATTCGGACTGGGGTGCGGCACCTCGGCATCGACTCCAGCTTTTCCAATGGTCTCATCAGCTCTTTTAGTTGCGACCTTCTCACCGTTGGTCGTTGTGATATCGTCGACTTTTACTTCTCTCACAGTGTAGTTCTTCAAGTAGAACTTCGCATCGACGAAGTGTGACTCTCGCTTTTCGCAAATGGCTTATCATCAGCAACTATCTTCTTTTCGACACTGCCTTCGAGATACTTCAAACACTGATAGTAGGAGGATGGGACAACTTTATTCTCATGTATCCATGGCCTGCCAAGCAACATATTATACGAAGTCTTTGCGTTGATGACATGCATCTATGCACTTGATCGCAAATCTTCGATGGTGATATCTACTTTGACAGCACCTATGGCTCGTTGCCCCGATTGAATCCTTGTATCATCAAGCGGCTTTCGAAGTTCTTCAGTTGTGATGCCAAGTTCCTTCATTGTACGAATAGGAAGAATGTTAACTCCAGATCCATCATCTATCAATATTCTATTTATCCTCTTCTCGAGGGCATAACCCACCATGTGCAATGGACGATTGTGTAATGTTTCACCAAGTAGAAGATCGTCATCTGTGAATGTGATTCTTGTATCAGATGTGTGTACCTCTTTTGAAGAAGATTCAACAGGCTTTTCAGATGATGACAGAGACAATGTTGATAGGCTTTCATCATTTGCTTCCTCTTTATCAGTATTGAAGCATGATGCCTCAATGTTGTCTCGAGCAGTCTTATTGCGGAACCAGCTTGGTAGGAATTCCCCCAAAGTCACAGGACGTCGTGGTTCTTGGTGGTAGTTCTCCTTTACTTTTGCTTTCTTCGGACGTTCGACTGATTTCTGCTTCCTTAGTCTTCTAACCATCATTTTCCTTGTTAGTTGTTTAGATGATTCTTTTCGTGGACTTGTTTTATAGCGTCTCCGCCTAGTCACCAGAATCCAACCTTCATCATTGGCTTCAACAACTTGGGTTCTATCTTCCTCCAATGGTCCTCCCTCATGTTCTTCAAAGCTGCATATCTGGACCGGATCGAAAGAGCCAAAGGTGATAGAGATTTGATTCGAACTTGCCTTCTCATCATCAAGCAGAATCTTATTTTCATTAGCCAACTGCATAACTTTGTCCTTGAAGACAAAGCACTTCTCAAGAGGGTGACCCACAAGTCGATGATACTTGCAATAGTTCGGGTCGTTTGTTCTTCCAGCTTCATTGGGCCGCTTCATCTGCGGTAACTCCAATGAGTTTCAGCTCAAGTAGTTCATCAAAAATTTCAGGGACATCAGAATCTAGGAAGGGGTATTCTCTTTCTTGCATCTCTTTCAAGGTCGACTTTCGACTTTTGTTATCTTGGAAGGAAGTTGCTTTCATACTCTGCTTCTTGCTCACCTTCGTAGTAAACTTTACAGGTGAGACATTGACGTTCATAGATTCTTTGTTGTCACTCTTGGGAAAGAATTTGCTCCATTTGCTCCATTTCTTGGGTTCCTACTTGTCCTTTCCTTTGCGAGGGTCGTAGACAGGCATTACTTCATTCCCAGTAGAAGACATACTCAATTCCATGTCATGAGCACGAGTAGCTAGTTCTTCAAAAGACCTTGGCTTAATTCTTTGCAAGATGTAGTGAAGCCCCCAATGCATTCCTTGGATACACATCTCTATTGCAGAAGCTTCGCTGAGCCTATCTTTGCAGTTTAGGCTTGTATTTCTCCATCGATTGATGAAATCGATAACTGGTTCGCCCTTCCTTTGGCGAGTGCTTGTAAGTTCAACCATGCTCACGGTACGCCTTGTGCTATAAAAGCGATTGAGGAACTCTTGCTCTAGTTGCTCCCAACTATCGATAGAATTAGGCTCAAGATCAGTGTACCAGTCAAAGGCATTTCCTTTGAGGGAGCGGACGAACTGTTTGACGAGATAGTCTCCATAGGTCCCAGCGTTGTTACATGTTTCAACAAAATGTGCAACATGTTGCTTTGGATTTCCCTTGCCTTCAAATTGCTGAAATTTGGGAGGTTGATAACCGGCGGGCATCTTGAAGCTATCAATTCTTGTAGTGTACGGCTTTCCGTAAGTAAACGAAGACTTGGCAGCAACTTCGTACTTATCCTTGATAGTCCCTTCGATGAACTCCTTTAGTCGGTCAAGCGGAATCATCCCCTCAGAAGAAACAGGAATTTTCTTGGTAGGTGGTACTTGTTTTGCACGAGGTTCGATCTCTTGTATTCTCGACCCTTCCCAGTGCGTGGTCGATTCTCCTTCCATTAATCCATCCATCTTGTCCATCAACTTCTCAATCCGAGCGTCTTGATTTTGCACAT
Source organism: Lycium ferocissimum (assembly GCF_029784015.1). Lineage (NCBI taxonomy): Eukaryota > Viridiplantae > Streptophyta > Magnoliopsida > Solanales > Solanaceae > Lycium > Lycium ferocissimum. The sequence goes on along the minus strand of NC_081344.1, from coordinate 7,978,731 downwards.
GCTTGGGCTGCCATCAATCACCTTTGCCAAGTTTGCTAGTGTCTCCTCCATTGATGAAGCGTTAGTTACCATTGCTTGCATGATTGTTGGGGATGTTGAGAATAACATGGATTATCGCATAAGTTGATCTTTGGTGCCTACTTCATGTGGTGTGAGTGGAGAGGATCCGTCACTTGAAGTATCATCATCTTCCTTCGTAGCGCAGTTCTTGGATCCGGAGAGATCAAGTAGAGCTAGAGACTTCTTAATCTTTTCAGCAATGCTGCTTCCTTCCTCCGATGCATCAGTAGAGGATCTCGCTCCTTTTGGAGATGAAGATCCAAAAACAGGAGTTGTTACGGACGACACTCGGAGTGTTTGTTGTCCCAACATGCTTGCTTTGCTCTTCGTAACTGGTCCAATGCTTCCAAAGGTAATGTCGAGGATGCTTTCCACATCAGCAGAGAACTTGGAGTTAGCAACCTTAGAGGAAATTGATTTGGAGTTGATCTTCTCTGAAGTCATCTCGATGTTGTTAAACTTTGAGATTGAAAAGTTGAGATGAGAGGTAGAGATTGTCCCACTGGGCGTGCCAGAATTTGTAGACAATAAAATTCGCGTCGAGAAAATAATAATCAAGACAGGAAAATATCGCAACAATCGTTGTATTTGATTTCAGAATATGAGTGTTACAATCTCTATGATTCCTCTGATTCGTCTTTTCAACAATAAATTCAAGGGCTTTTGAGCTTGATCTTGAACTTGATGGATTTGATTTTGACTTGGACTTGAATTCAAGGGCTTTTGAGCTTGGTCTTGAATCTTCGTCTGGATCTCTAGAACTTCTAGAGAAATACTTGAGTGCTTGAATGCTTTCGACTTGTAGAGAAATACATGCGTTTGATCCACGAGCTCTCCCTAGCTTCTTGTTAGAATTTCTGTCCCCTTTCTGAATTATGAGACCCCTATTTATAGTTCTAGGATGGAGGAGTTGTGATAAGGACAGGCTTCTTTCGACCAATCAGATTTAAGCTGACATGTCGATATTTGATTGGCCGGAACATGTCACTTGTACACGTGGCGCATCTTCATTGGCCTTTGATTTGACTAGGCATGCTGCATCATTTTGACACGTGGCATGACGCTATAGGCTCCTTTATTTGACTTGGTGTGCCACATCATTTGACACGTGGCGTTGATTTGGGCCTCTAGGATTAGATGATATCTTGGGCTTCACAAAGTGGGTTCATCATATGTAGCCCAATTAAATGGACTAGCCCAACGAAATTGGACCATTACTTAAATCCATATTTATTGACTTAAATAATTAACCCAATTATATTAGCCCACAATTTATTTATTCGGACTAATATATTTTGAATGTAATCCAAATTTCTTATGGATTAAATTTAATAAAATTTCGTTATCCACAGTCAGCTCCAAATTTTAACCGATGACAATTGTGGGGCTTGCATATCATATTAGGAATGCATTGGCTCAAATGTGGAAAGTGCATTTTAGGGCTTACAACTGATCGTGGTTTCGCTGCTAATGAAGTGGGTCTTCTATTTGCCTCCTGAATGGCCTCTGATCAGGGGCGGAGCCAGCATGGTAGTCGGGGGATCGGCTGAACCCAGTAACTTTGGTGTAAATCCTGTATTTGTCTTTAAAAATTCATTGAAATGTCTAAATTGTTAATTTAGAACCCAGTAACTTAAACAAATTAGAATTTCGAACCCACAAGCTTCGAATCCTGGCTCTGCCTCTGCTTCTGATTGGTGGCTTTTTCCACATGTTAGGCGACTGTTTATACGCGCTTAATATTTGTAAAGGTCAGCAGTTCCGTGTTTAAATGACACGGTCAGAGGCAACTTTAAGTGTTAAAACGGAACAAAGCCAAGATGAGGTGTCAAAATGGAAAATAGTATCAATTTTGAGTGTCTATACATGTATTAAGCCTTTTAAAAATGAATGGGCTATATATTCAATATTGAAACACAGAATTATTTGTAAAAATGAAAGAGCCTAGCTGTATTTGCCTAACATAGTAATATAAACTCATCCATTAATGACTATTACCAAACTAATTGATCATTGTGCCTGAATATTTTGTGGGTCGCCTTATTTCATTTCACAGGTGGAATAAGCATAAGAAGTGAATAAACTATCAACTAATGAAATGACTAAGATACCATCTAAAATAAAATAAAGACGCTAACCGCATATGTCGATCCCACTATCTACACTCATGCTTTTATCTAGTTTAATTTAAATAAATTAAATTTAAATTAAATAAGTAACCAAATCTGAGCCAAAATTCGAAAAACTAATGAAAACCTGAAAAATTATCATAATAATATAAATACTACTAGAACGAAGCGAAAGATTTTGCACAAACGATGTTGACATGGTCACATTTTGTCTTGCAATTGATTTTGATCAACCTAGAACGATGGTGGAATTAAGGTTTTATTTCCTATCCAAAGTGATATCTTTGTATTATCTTTAAGCAGTATTAGCCTATTGTATAAACATATCATCTCTAAGAATTATTACTTACACACATTTTGAAAAATGTTTTGCCAAGTGGGGGATAATAGTCAAAATACCCCCCAACGTTTGACCAAAATCCCAACTACACACGTAACGCTGCGGGGTCCTATTACTCCCCGAACAAATTTTTTCGAGTCAAAATGACCCTTTTTTTTGATGTGGCAGTCCATATGACAACTCCCAATTAATTGCTAGAGGCGCTTGTATACACGCGCCTGGCCCACGTGCCACGTCATCATCGTCTTCATTAGGAGTTGGAAAAAAAAAATCACACCAAATCAACTCAAAAAAAAAAAATCTCAATTTTCCATACTCTATTTTTAGTAAGGATCCAAAAACCCATAACCAATTCTCCTTCATCTTCATCAACATTATCATCATCATCATCATCATCTTCATTAGAAGTTGAAAAAAAAAATCACACCAACTTCCTCAAATCTAATCCAAACAAATCCAAATATGAAAGGAAGCTTCCTAACACCTAATAGAACAAAGTTCATCCATTAATTTGATCAAACAATGAAGAATTTAAATAAACCCATTTGGTGTTCTTCATAGCTTTCTCCAAATTCCTAGCAATGGAGTTTAATTTTCTCCCAATATCAACTCAAAGAATTAGTGCTTAAATAACTCCAACCAAGCAACAAGTAGCAACTCCAAACAAGCAACTTCCAATCAGATTTTCTTTAACAACATTAGATTTTTCAACTTTTTTTTTTTCCAGATTTTTCCTTTTTTTTTCTTGATTTTTTCGTTTTTTTCCTTGATTTTCGTTTATGGTGGAAAGTTGTTCTTTAACAAGTTGTTGGGAATCATATGTGGATTTTCTTGATTCGTATTTTTGTTTATAATGGATATTATTTTGACAAAAAAAATGGAGATGGATACCAAAACATCCAAATCTTCACTTGGCAACTTACACTTCAAACTCATAGACGATCTTTAATTTCCCTATGCAATCGGTAAGAAACCACGGATTATTGTGACAGTGCTTGTGCAGTGGTGGTATGAAAGGAAAATGGGTTTTGTGTTTAGGGCTTGTTTGGTCATGGATTGAGAAAAAAATGAGAAGTTGGGCTAAAAAATGAGAAGTTGGGTGTAAAAATGAAGGGAATTTAAATATATCTATGTGGCATCATATGTGACGGCTTAGTTGAGTCCAAAACACGTCGGATGCGAGATTTTTTGAAGGCCATCACGCGCCAACTGGGCGGTGTATTCACGTTCTCTGCCACATCGGCAAAAAAGGGCATTTTTAATGCGAAAAAATTTGTCCGGGGGGTAATAGGACCCCCGCAAAGGTTACGTGTGTAGTTGGGATTTTGGTCAAACGTTGGGGGGTATTTTGACTATTATCCCGCCAAGTGGTGTCATGAAATGAGTCAGTCCTCGTGAACATGCCTAGGCAGGACTTCAGAGAGTGAAATATTGAGGAAAAAATAATCATGCTCACGACTGCGATTAAGAGATGGTTATACATATAAAAAAATATTTGAAAATAACACACACAAAATTATTGTAGAATCATTTTCTTCTATTCAAATCATAAAGTGTTATATTCACCTATTTTCTTCTTAATTTTAGTCGTACTTGAGGCGTATGACTCAGTTCGTGTTGCTTCTTAGCGAAATTGAGTTGAGCCAAATTTTAGTGTAAGTCTTCTATACTTCCTCGTTCTTCGTTGTGTTGTTATCTATTTTTTTTTTTTATTTTTTTTTTCACCTGATGTTCGGTATTTGTATTGAAGTCCAACTAAATTCAAATCACGTTCTGGAGGACCCATTTATGGAGACGATGCTCCCAACAGAATCTTTTCCATTTCAGGTGGAGGTGCCTTTGCTTGATCACTAAGAGGAGTGGTGATTTATACATAAATATATATGCATATATATATATATTTTGGTGGGGTTGGAAGTGGTGAAATGGTCCACTGCTACCTCTAGGGCTAGATGCGCAATATGTGCAAGAAAAATTGGCCAATAATGCAGTTAAATACTGTATTATGTAGACGGTAGACTTGTGAAGTGAAAGTCAAAAGCGTAAAAAACGGTGCGATTTTACTTTTTGAGTTGTATAGAACTAATTTTTTGCACAGATTGTCCTTCCAAGGCACTGGTCTTTAATTTTTGTCCCTCAAATTACTCGTCTTTAATTTTTTTTGTTCGCTTAAAAAGATGGCGGAAAATATAGGAGGTTTTGGGTTCGAATGCCCGCTCCGTAAAAAAAAAAATTGCAAGACAAAGCTTTGCAAAAAGTCTATCTTATGCGGCAGAGTTTGCCTTAAGGCATAACTAAAGTCTGTCTTATATGGCAGAGTTTGCCTTAAGGCATAACTAAAGTCTGTTTTATGCGGCAGACTTTGCCTTAAGGCAAAACCAAAACTAAAAGTCTGCCTTATTTGAGGGATAAAAATTAAGGACCACCCCCAAAGAAGGGCAATCGTGCAAATTGCCCGTATAGAACTTCAAAAGAAATGCATCAACATTTGCTTCGTGGCCTAAGTGGATATAAAAGGGAAATTTCAGTAATGTACAATCCAACATACAAAATTACATTTGCATAGCCATATTTTTAAATTACATCATCGTAGCCACTTTTTGACGATATACAACAATATACAACTTTATATACCTACTGTAGACAATGTATAAACCTTATATAAAAGTGTATAATAAGTATAAGACTAGTATACAATATTATACAAACTTATACAAGAGGTGTTATACATGAGAGGGGTTTATACATAATCTATAAGTGATATTTATAGGTTGTACAGTGGTGGAGGAACTGGTCGGGCTCAATGGAGCTCGCCGGAGATGGCGGAGGAACGAAAAAAAAAAGTGAAAAAGTGACTATAGCGTGTAATAAAATAAAGATGAACTAAACTGGGTAAATATTTTGCCATAATTGGCATACAATGTTATTTTCCCCCATTACGTTTCTAATAGGTTGAAATAAGGTGCACATAATTGAAATTAAAGTTACTTCATTAATACCATTTTATGTGACCTTATTTGATTGAGTATAAAATTTAAGATATTTTTTTAAAAAAAATCTTAAATTATAAAGTAAGTCATCGACATTTTATATGACTATAAATTATTTTACTAAAGATACAATGAAACTTTTAGAATTAAATTAATTAAATATATATATATATATATTATTCTTTTTTATCTTTCAGTTCTTGCTAGTGGAATAATTTCCAATAAGTAAAGTTTGTGGGAAAAAAAAAAAACGTCTATCCACTCTCCTATTTTTTTTCCCTATGGCTTGTAGTTGTAGAAAAGATAGCAAGTTCTTTTGTTTTTTTTTTTTAAATTTAAAATTACTTCTTTTGGTTGTTGGGGGAGAGGGTTCTTGGTCAAAGCAGAAATTAATCATCAAGGGGTGATAATCTCTACATTGATTGAGCAGTTGATTGGAGCTGTAATCGCACTCATAAAATAATTTATGTACTGCTATAGCAAAAATTAATATTATAATCTGCCTATGCCGTGTGGGTTCTGGGTGATCATAATGTCATTTTGTTAATGCCAGCAAAAACGATTTCACGGGTGGGAGATCTTATAAAGATTTTGATATCTACGTTTTCCCTTTGACGTCTTGACTTTTCGTGTTATTTAACCTGAGTGGTTATTATCTGTCCCATCGTCATGAGGATGATATACTGATTTCATTTTATTGCTCTCACGAAGTTTTAAAACTATACATATAATGGAAATTGATCAGAATAGAATGTATTTTATGTATGAATGGAAATTGGGAGTAATAAATTTTTGGAATAAATTGATCTAAGCAGAGGCGGATGCATAATTTTAATGTTATGAATGTAACATATATATATATATTTGCTTATTGGGACGGGAATACATAATTAATGATACATATTAAGTGAAATTTACTAACATTAATATAGAATTTGTGCCAAAAATAGTGATTTCTGTCGAACAGACCCTGGATCTAAGGCTTTGATATGCCACACTAGATATATTCTGGTAGAAGTAGCAAGCTTGAAAAAAGATTAAATAATTGTTACAACAAAACAATCACTCCTCATCGAAGTAGGTTTAGGTCGGTTGCATACCTTCTCACTGTCCACATTGTAAGCTCGTGAAGAAATAAATCTCTCCGTTTGATTTATACTAACCTATCTACCCTACATTTACATTTAAGAAAGGAAAAGGCTTTTAAAACTTGTGGTTCAAAAATAAAGCTCAAAATTTAAAGCGCGCTATAAATCATTCATAAAAGTCAATTTGTTTAAATTAGCAGTTAGATTCATTTTGGCACGGACTAAAAATGAAATAAGTTCAAACAAATTGAAACTGAGGGAGTAGTTACTTAATAAGTACAGTTTTCATTATTATCCATTAATTTCTATCTCCCTCATTAGTATGTTCACTTACCAATTTTGCATATACTTGTAAGTAATCTAGGGACATGATGTGTTGAAGGATTAGAAGTAAGAACAGTGATTCCAGCGTGAGGAACAAAGTTTTACATTGTAAATTGATATATAATGAATCTACATATAAAGACATTTTTAGTGGAGTGAGACATTAAATTATTCAAAAAACTACATGAATTTTTCTCATAATCTGTGCTTTTCCCTTTTCCCTATGCTGAGGCAGCACCAACAAATCAATCCATCGAAGTTCCTATTGACACACATAAACTTATAGGGATACCCTTTGATAATTCGAATCATCACACGAGGTCAAAAGTGTCTTTGAGCTGATTTCGGCCAACAAGTTTTTGACACCTTTGGCAAAGCTGGAAGAATGAAGGTGGCCAAACCCAAGAAGTAATCTATTTAGTAATTCATTTCTTCAGCATTTATTGAAGTCTCATATTGGGTGGTCCTATATAGCTAGTTCAAACATTTCACTATCAAGGAAGGCTCCATTCTATTTCATGAAAAAGGAAGTTGAAGAATTCACCTTGAGTTGCTCTTTAATTAAGGCCCTTTCTGTGATATTGTCCTTTGTCTGGTCTTGTAGATCCCTGTTAATTAGTAATGATAATATGGACAGACAACCTTTGTACTCACAAAATTGAGGAAGAGGTAAGACATTTAAAGGAGAAATATTGGAAAGGGAAGTCCACCAAGATTTTGGATAAGTGGTCCGGCGCAGAGGCAGATTTATAATGCAATCACGAGCTCACGTAAATTTAGTAATTTTTGTTAGAGGGTGTATATATGTTAAGAAATTTATTAAATTTTATAAATATTTGATTGTAAAATCGATTTTTATTGTATATCAATTTGAGATAGTTATAAGAATATATAAACTTCAAATCATGGATCAGTAGATTTGTCTGGAGCTGAGTGAAGTCCTGTTTTCTTGATGTCGCGTAGATTAATTGTGAGCAAGGACCACTATATACATTGAATAGAAGTTGTTGTTGTTATATCTCCTATTAGATGGAAATGTCAAAATCGGAACTCACCGATCCTATTAATTTGCATTTGCTTTGTGTAAGATTTATTGAAGAGCACAACTTCCTAACTTTTTATGAGTGGGTGTACATGCAAACATGTATAATACAAAATTTGTATAACACGTACCGCGTTATCCAAACCTATTACTTCTTTTATCACTTGTTTTTGCTTCTCACCCATGGTGGATCCGCCACTATAAATCCTTCCTTTAAGAAACGGTACTAATTTGTTTTCCCTTTCCTTTTCCCATTAGTGGTACGATTGGGGGTAAATGCAAAAAAATTTATAAGGAAATTCATAATTTTGAAGTGATAAAGTGAAATTTGTTGATCAACGGGGTTCACCGATATTGAAGATAAAGTTAATGCTTATTTAAATCAAAACTAGCACGTAATTATAAATTAGACATAAAGTAGATTGAAAGTTCACATTGCTTGAGAATATTCATGCATTAATTAGTATGTTGCAAGGGATGGATTTCATCTTTTATTTCACCCGTTATCCGACCAATCCATTCCTAAATTTCCAAATGAGCTTCGTTCAAGTTATGTTCTTAGGGAAAACACCTAATTGGGATAATCGGCTATTAGAAAAGAATTCACAAATGCTTCGAACACAAATTTTGAATTAATTGGATCCTCTCAGCACTGGGCATTTGCTTATTTTGGTAAGGGAATCAATAACTTATATATCCACATAAATTTAATGTTCTATAATTAATGTCTATTAAGTTAGCTGGACCCCGAGATAACATGTAGCCTGTTGTCGATCTTTTTGGCAGTGGCATAGGGAAACATTGAGAAGTGTACTTTTACTATTTTACTTGTGATATAGAGGGTGTGTTTGGTAGGGAAGAAAGTATTTCTAATTTTTTCATGTTTAGCTAGTCAAAATAATAATAATAGAGAAATAAGTTTCTTAAAAATAACTTCTTAGTGGGAAGTAGAGAAAGCAAATTTCATAAATGATTCCACCCTTTTCCCCATCCTCCAACACACCTTATCCCAGCCCTCATCCCCTAGCCCCCACCTACACCACGCCCACTCCCCTACCCTTGATCTCCACCCCACATGGTGTTTGTGTAGATTATATTTAACTGTTTTTGAGATAATATTATTTAGTTACTTACCGTTCACCAGAAAATAAATAAGAAACTCAGACTTATTTTTCAAGAAATCATTTTTCACGAAAATATTTTTTATAAAAGATATTTCATTCATACCACACACACCAAAAAGCTCATAGTTTTTTCTTCTTTTATCTTTTTATGAGTTACAATGTAATTATTTAAGACATTCAAAATTGGACCTTTCGTGACTGTGATAAAAGGGATTAATAAGAAAAAAAGATATTAATTAATTAATTAATTAAAGGTCCAATAGACTGCGTCAAGTAAGCAGGTTGGCTTAAATTTGAACAAGAAAAAATATATTTCACTAGTAATTAATATATAATACCTAAACCATCTAAAGTTTACTTAAGTTGAGATGAAATAGATTAATTTTAGCTAAACAACTGATTACAGCCCAAATCTCCAATTTCAATTGTTTCAAAAAAGTAAAATTCATTTGGCATAGCTTACATTATTACCTATTTATGGAACATAACTAAATTTTACAATAATTATATTTTAGTAGCTAAAATATAACATATTTACTTCCTATAGCTACCACTTTTTTACCACTCATCTGATAACTTCCCACACCCCTAAATTTAAGCCCAAAAAAAAGGTCCCTCTCTCCTATCCCCCTAAATACACGCCATTATGCCTAATATCCCTTATTTCCTCCCAATTTCAAATCGGTTTACAATAGTTCAACTTCCTTGTTTATCTCTAATTAACTACTCATTAATTTCACTCATAATTCAAATCTCATTCCCAAAAAAGGTAAGATTCTATACTGATTTTTACATTTCACCGTGTATTTAACTTATATTTATATTTTCGTTTTTTTTTTTTCGTTTGAATCGACTTAATGCAACTCTAAATAATTAATTATCATTGTTTGTCCTTGGTTGTTTTGTTAGATTCAAGTGAAATGGCTAAAAAGCTTCTAATCCGATGAGGACTATGAACCCGAAGTTTTCAATTCCTAATGTTTTGGATTGATATTTTAATAGTTGTTTTTCATATATATTTTGGGATATATTTTTAATTGTATTTTGATTATTATGTTCAATATTATTATTTTCATTGACTATATTTAAGATATATTTTTTCATATATTTTGACTATATTTAGAAAAATTTCAGAAAAAAAAAAGTAAAAAAGTACCAGTCAAAACGTTGTTACCTAAATTATGACTATATTTTAATTGTATTTTTGATTATTATGTTCAATATTACTTATTCTGGTTTCTGTTGACTTTTTGTTGACTATATTTTTTCATATATTTTGACTATTTTTTCAAAATTTTAGGAAAAATAAAAAAATAAAAAAGTTGCGGTGAAAACGTTGTTACCTCAATTATGAACTCAACTTGAATTCGATATTTCAACGGATGAATTCAAATATATATTCGTCGTTAAAAGGAGCTACATTCCTTTGGTTTGATATTGTTATTTTTCAAAATTTTTTTGATGAACTAGTTTTTGAATTTATTTTTTTGGTTAAAAATATGAGTGTACTTTTTGAATTCAAATTTTTTTGAATTTGTTAGGCTGTTGAATGAGATATGAGATCGAGATATGGAATGAGAGAATATTTGCGTAAATCGGGGAACATTAAAAAGCTGATTTTAATTTAAATTGGAATAGATTTTGTTTCCATAAATATAACACTTTCGATTTTAAATGTGTATTTTACATTATATTTATCTATATTTAAGTACGACGCATCTACTAGCTAAATATAGGTCCTCACAACTACGAATTGTAAAATGTAGAACATGTAGTTATAGGTTGTTAGAAGGAGGAGCTAAAAAAAATTATTTGTTTGTGAAAATTTTACTTCAAAAAATTGTGTGGATTGTCCTTCTTATGGACTGATCTTTAATTTTTGGCCCTCAATTCGCTGGTCTTTAATTTGTCCCTATTTCTCATTTAATGAAAATTTATGGGCTAAAGAACCCTTTTTATACCCGAGGTTTTGGGTTCGATCCCCAGCGGAGTCAAAATAATAATAATTTCGCAAGGCATAGGTTCGTGGAAATAAAGTTCTGCCTTAATTTTGCAACTATGCCTATATGCATAGGTTCTATGTAACTTCATAAAAACCTTTGCGGTGTCCGACATAGTTTCTATGTAACTACATAGCGAATAGGCATAGTTTCTTATGCACTTATGCCTTGCGTTTTTTTTTTTTTTTTTTTGTGACTGAGTGAGAATTTTAACCCAGAACTTAAAGATATTTTCAACGACCTTTTTAAGCGAAGGACAAAAATTGAAGACCAGCAATTTGAGAGACAAAAATTAAAGACCAGCGCCTTTGGGGGACAATCGTGCAAATTGCCCCAATTGTTTTTTTTTTTTTTTTTTCCTTCTAATTTGATGACTCATTGGACTAGAAAGACTTTCTACTTTTAATAGAGAGAGAGAGTAGGTATCGATATAGAAATAGGGTAAAAATCATCTTCACCCTCCAATTTTTACTTAAAAATCAAATTCCCCCTCAATTATAAATAATAGACATTGTCCCTCCTTTAACAGACATTATCCCTCCTTTATCCTAGACAATGTCTATTTTACCCCTGGCATTTTCAATCCTCCATCTATGTAATTCCTTTTTATATTATAGAAAATTTATTTTTTTAACCTAGGTATTTATACATTTTTACCTAAATTCATATTATAAGTAGAATAATCCATTTATGAATTTATCACAAAATCAAATATTGCTTTTATGATTGATATTTTAATATTGCATGCATTAAGTATATATACTGTAACACCTCAGACCTTTAACTTAAGCTTTAGTCATGATTCCAGACTTAGAACACCAAATAAAGAATGTGGGAATTGAAAATTTCTCTTTAGCTGTTAGACGGGGATTTATGCCCCAGAATACGGACCGTATTTCAGTATACGGCCTGTATTTCAAGTCGTAAAGTGACACCCAAAATCACTGTGCATTCTGAAATTTGGCTTGTGAAATTTTATATTGTTAAATACGGACCATATTTTGTAATTCGGCCCGTAAATTGTGATCGTATTTAAGAAGGAAACATAAAGTAGTGATTACTTTGAAATATGTTGAATTACGGTCCGGGTTTTACGAATAGTAAATCGATATATGGACCATATTTTGGTATGTATTTTCCAACCCCACGACGAACCTACAAATACCGGTCTTCGATTATTTTATTTCATTTTTCATAATTCCAGCCGTAGAAACGAAGTGTTCTTCTCCCAACAAACCACGACAAAGTAAGTCATTCCAAGCTCTCCCAAATCAATTCTATCATATATCTCTTAATCTAATCATGAAACCATGTTCTTAACATAGGGTTTTCAAGAAAACCCAATTAAAAAAGAGCATAAAGAGCAAAACCTTGGAACTCTTTTTCAAGACCAGATTATTATTCAAGTTTGGGAGCAATTCTGTGTATGTTTAAGCATACTATCTACATGAGGAACGTTGTTTAATCATCCGCATACCTCAATAATCATAATTCCCGAATCCGAAGAAATTTATGATTTTGCCCTAGTTCTTGACTTTTCATAACCTAGGGTTAGAGCTCAGTTTTCTGATTATGTTCATATGTGTTATGCATGCTATAGACCCTAGCTTAATCTAAAAGATTTGTAATTAAATCTACGAGTCTCAGAATGCAGCCAAAGTCATTAGTCATGATAAAGTCGATGATGAGTTTACACCCATTGCTTCGTTTTGATTGGGCCCAAGAGCCATAGTTATGATTCATATGCATATGTAATTATTTTGGGCATGAGGCCATAGCTTTGAGATCTCATTATTAATTGGGCAGAGGCCATAGTTATATGATATTTGCACGTGGTTTCTATACGATCGACCATGATATGAGTATTCGATTTCATTATGCTTTATTGTTCATATATCCCTTATCATAGCTTGATTTCTTATCATACTTGTACAATTCAAATGTACTAACGTCCCATGCACGGGCACATCTTACATGGTGCGGTCGACTTTCGGTGAGGATACGGCGTCGCTTTGCTTCCGGACTTTAAATAGATCGGCTAGTTGGTGAGCCGCTTCATTCGAGCCTTCGTCTATTTCCAGCTTTGGGGCATTAGTTAGTTCATTAGCACTTGAGGCATGCCAGGGTATTGTCCTGACTTAATTATTCTTACAGTATTTTGATCATAGAGGTTTCATAGACACAGTCTTTATTCAGTTATGTTGGTTTTGCCTCACAACATTTATTTCCGCATTCTCTATTATATTTGAGTTGGAGTATTCTCTTGGTTCATTTTATATCTTGCATGCTTTCATGATACAACTGTTAGACTCAGCAGCCATGGGTTTGCTCGGTCGTAGATAGTCAGGCACTAAGTGCCGTGTCACGTCCAGGCCATGATTCGGGGCGTGACATATATACACGTGCGCGCACACACATATTATCTTTTATTTTTACATATATTTGTATGTGTGTGTGCGGACGTCCGTCTCTCTCTCTGTCTCTCTCTCTCTCTCTCTCTCTCTCTCTCTCTCTCTCTCTCTCTCTCTCTCTCTCTATATATATATATATATATATATATATATATATATATATATATATATATATATATATATATATAATTTCACTTCTTTTATGCTCTATTGTCAATATATAAACGTGTTTTGGTTGTCCTTAATGAAATATTTCAAATTAAAATTTAATATTTACAATATAAATAGATAACATTTTAGGAATTTGTTATAGAATATGCCTCTATTTTGATTAATTATTTTATATTACCTTCATTGAAATATGTTTATAAAATTATTATTACATGTTATTTTTACTTGTATAAATATATATCAGACTTTTGAGTATTATTAATAAAATTCTTATTCTTCTCATTTTTTCACTATAGAACGACATTAAGTTATATACTCAACTAGTATTTCTCTCATTTCTTTTATAGGAAATTTGTTACATAGATTAAAGAGATAAAAAAAATCATGATTTTAAAGAGGTAAAAGAAAAAAAAAAAAAAGACAAGTTCATAATGTAAGGATAAAATAGAAATTTTAAAAAGTCAATTAAGTTGAAGGGGGAGAATGATTATTATTCAAAGTTGAAGGGGAGTTTGATTTTTAAAGCAAAGTTGGGGGTGAAAATCATTTTCACCCTATAGAAATATGCATTGCAAAACCAAAGAATTTCTTCCTAATTTTTGTTAGGAAAAAAGTAGGTGATAGATTTGTCTAGCATATGGCCATAGATTTTGGATCAAATTTTAAAAATTTATCTTTAAATATCCTGGCCATCTATTTTGGATCCAATTTTGAAATCTGTCTTAAAAAAATCTTCAAGTTTCAAAAAACTGATCTAGATTTTTGAGACTTCCACTCACAAAACTTAAAAAAAAATTCAAGTAAAATGCATGTTCAAACACAACTCCAAGTTTCAACAATCACAACTTCAAAAACTCAAATTGTCAAGTTTCAAGTTTCAACTTCAAAATCTATAGCCAAATGAGAGCTTAAGATCACAAGATTCAAAAGTTTTCTTTATTTATTAAACTAGTCAAAATCAGACAAATATTTTTGGAAAATCTTAGTAGCTCAATTGGTTGATTACATAAACTTTCAACTAATTGATAAGAATTCGATTTCCCACATTGTAATTCCCTCTCCCATTTCTCCTTTCCCACCCCCAGTTAAAAAAAAGTAAGAAAAAAGACAAACATTTTGAACGGATGGAGTAAATAGTTTTCACTTTTCAGGTATGCCTTAGCGGTCCACCAGGCAATCTTGTAGGTGACCACGTGGTCTGGTGTGGGCTTCGTTGTCTGACCAAATGAAAGTTGGTAGAACTATTTGGATCCTTTCTGGGCTGCTAACTGTATCATTGTGGACCTAACTTGTCACGTGGACTTTGATGACCTGGCCTTCAAGAAGAATTGCCTTAGAATAATGAATCATTCGTAATCTCAATTCAACCAATCATATGTCTCTTCCCACGTGGGACTTAATACCCCATCAACTTAATGACATCACATTCACCTCTCTCTAAAAAATGTAATAGTATTATATTCTACTTCATAATGGAGTATCTTTTTCTTTTCATAATAAAATACAATTTTCCATCTTTAACTTTCTCTATAAAGTCTTCGATCCAATTGCAGCTTAATCAGTTGTAATTATTTAGTGAAATCTACAGTCATTTCTTCTTCCCGAAAACCCTACTTTTACCTTATCATTTTCTTCTTCTTCCCTCTATTATTAGTCTCTTCTCATATTCAATAAAAATAAAAAAATTTAAAAGTAGTCATCGTGACATTTTAATTGGATTTCTTTGAAGTATATACGATGGGTGATTCTTCCGCTCAATACATCCACTTGGTAAGTATAAATTAGTATTACTAATTAATAATATCTTCTTCTTTTAGTATCTTTTTTTCCTGTACTTCGTTCCTTCTTGGGTTTGCTATTTTCAGTAGGATCAGATGAATTATAGCATCAAGTTAAGAGGAAATACTGAAATGAATGGATGCAAGTGTAGAACTTTGACTCAAATCGTGTATTTGTATTATTAAAAGATTTACTTAATAAATACAGATAATTAATTTATAACCCAATTAATTAACTTTTTTAAAATTTAAAATTCATAAATTCAAAATTCTAACTCTTGCAGGTACATCACTTGATTGAAGAATGTTTATTGTTCAACATGAGCAGAGAGGAATGCATGGAAGCACTCTCCAAACATGCAAATATACAGCCAGTTATCACCTCCACAGGTCACTTCTCTTGCTTTTAATCCTTTTTATTTCTTTTTAAAGATCGGACTTAAATTTTTTCAAAAAAAAAAAAAAAAAAAAAAAAGATCGGACTTAAATGGATCGTGCGAGTTTATATAGCTGATCCTAAGTTGTTTCCTCTGTCCAATAAATATAATAGACAGCTCTATCCAATAAATATAATAGACAGACTCACATCTCGAGTAGTTATTTTCTTAATGATCTAAGAACCTTTAATGACTAAAGACAGATAGCAGAAATTCAACTTGAAAAGGAAAAGTCTACATGCTTTAATTTTCTGATTTTGTGATTCATTATTTATTTTGTAATTCATTGTTTATTAAATGATTGGGTGGGTAGGGACTTTTTCCTTTTTTGAAATATTATTTTTTTCTCAAAATTTATTTTTAATATTATTATTTGATCAAACGCCAAATGTCGTAACTTAATTTGTCATTTTGTCACGTCCTTGGCTAGTGTGTTACAAACATTTTACATATTTGGTTGATTGTGCAAATTGTCTAAATGACACAGTCAAACCTTATCTTTGGTGTCTAAATGGAGTAAGGATTACTTGAGGTGTTCAAGTAAAATAAGTGGATAGACACCACGATGGGTTTGGCCTTTAGAGAATGAAAGTGTTTAATAAAGCTTTTAGTGAAGAAACAAGTATTTTTAAATACTAGCAAAAAGGTTTAAGTTGAAGCTAAAAATTAAAGTAGGAATACTGCTTGAAATAACTTTATTGTCTTATTTAAATTTAAAAAAAAGGTGTGAAAAATATTGCCTTTGAATGGAGCAAATAGTTGAGTGAACAAACATGTGAGTGCATGTATCATGTATGAAACATAGATAGAGACAGCATTTGTCAATTCAAGTGGGCTTAGCAGATATTCTCTTTTCACTTTCCTGTTAATAATCCCCTCCCCCACTCAAAATCAGTTGCAGAAACTAGTATTTATAATACCTTAGATTTTAAATTAAATATATGAGTTCTAACTATGTATATTTAATACGTAATATTTGTTGGGTGAAAATTCGGTGCGGATAAGTTTTTACTTTTAACCCCGACTTTTATATTGAATCCGCTAGGGCTGCAAAATAACGGCCGCCCCACTAAACCCATGATGTTTGAGCTTTTTCTAATACAGTTTTATTGGAGCTCCTAAGTAGAACGTATTTACCAACAATTTGTATTTGTCGGCGTTTGGCCATAAAAATTATTCACTTTTTTCCGGAATTTTTTTTCACTATTTTTACTTTTAGCGTTTGGCCATAAAAATTATTCACTTTTTTCCAGAGTTGTATTCCGGAATACTAAAAACAAGAAAAACTTGTTTTTCAATTTTTTTACTTTTTTACACTACGTTTCATCAAAAACTACAATTTCAAAAACTATGACCAAACACAACTCCAACTCCAACTTCAACTCCAAAAATTCTAAGAAAAGTCAAAAAGTTTTTGATATTTATGGCCAAACGGGCCCTTTAGTATATAAAATTGTACAGTTCTTTTAACCTAATTAAGTAGAAGACATTGAGTTACGAATATGACTTTTTGTCTTGAGTTAGTACTTTTTTTTGGTTCGAATTGTGACCTGATCCGAAAAGCTCGAGATGCGATTTGAATTAGAGAAAAAATGGGAATGTGTTGGTAGCAGGGATTAGTGTTTTAAGGGGTGCGGGCACGAGGCGAGACGTTTTACGGAGTATGAAGTGAGGCGTAAATCTCATGAATTTATGGAGCGTAATTGTCGTGTATGTTCAATTTTATAATTTTATTATTAAGAAAATAAACAAAAGTAAAATTTTCATTAAAGTTCTGCAAATAATTCAAATAAATCACCAACAATATAGAAAAAATTATTATAATTATTATTCGAGAAAGGTAACAACACAAAAAATAATAATATTCGAGATAATCATTAAGATAAAATCACCATCCACTTCATCATCGATCTCCACATCTATTCAACCTAGTAAGAGCTCGAGAACCCTAAAAAATTGCACCGTATATATAAGTGAAAATTATTTTTTATGTATTTATAATAGACGTCAACCCCCTTAGCGTCATTCATTTATGGCTTCATTATATTTTTGAACCCCGCATAAATTAGGCCTTCACACCCTCAACTACCATTTGCAATGATTTTTGTTTATATATTTCAAAGAAAGGGAAGGGTAAAAAGTGTAAGAGCAACGACAAAAAATGGATAAAGTTACCTTAGGAGCATGGTGCTATGGAGTCTCTATCCTATCAATCTCATGCATAATCATCTAAAAAATTGTTTATTGTAGTTAGGGCTGTTCATGGTTCGATTTGAGTCGGTTTTTGGTCAAAACCAAAACCAAACCAACTTAGTCAATTTTCTAAATATTAAAATCAAACCAAACCAAATATATTATACAATTATCGGTTTGGTTGTTGTCAGTTTTAGTTCGGTTTGGTTTGGTTTGGTTATTCGGTTCTTAACCATACATAATTATATACTCTTTCCTTCTATTTCTATTGTTATTTCTTCACATTAAACAAACAAATAAAGTGACAAATTTTTAATTAGGTAACATCATTTCGTTAAAATATACTCAGAAAAAGTCAAATATATTTAACTATAAGGTGTCTTATGATATATTTGATGTAAGTTACAATACTCAAAAGCTAAAGGTGCTTGAAACTTTATCTTCTTATGGCACAAGAAAGATTGACTAATCCTTATGGAAGAAAAATACGTGATTAAACATTGTGAATTTCATGATAATTACAATCTAATTTAATATATTATTGTATATATATAATCATAAAATTATGTATAAAATTTGTCGGCTAGGTTCGGTTTCGGTTTTTTTTTTTTTTTTTTTGCAGTTTATTTTAATAAAATTAAAACCAAACCAAATATTATCGGTTTTTAAAAATTTAAGTCCAAATCCAAAAAATGTCGGTCTATTTAATCGATTTGGTTCGGTTTTGGGTTTGAATTTTAACCAAACCATGAACACCCCTAGTTCATTGCAGTGTTATTTTTTGTGAGTGTTGCTTTATTTATTTATATATTTTAGCAAAAATCACAACATGAAAATATGATAGCATAAGTGTAAATATCATTACACCAATAATAAAAATCATGATGTATAGTGAAAATATTTTAAAACAATAAAAATCAAATTTGACGTACGTATGCTTTTAAGGTTGGGGCTTATACTTTTACTCTCGGGGCCTACGCCCTAAATTCTAGGGCGTACACCTTATAAATCTATGCCTTGAAGCAATTTTGGCATGTCCTGTTGTGAAACTCACCACAAAAACGCCTTTAAAAACACTGGTTGGGATGATGGACCGGTACTTTTTCACTGTACTTTTGTGAGACTTGTTTGGTCCAGTTAGTGAATTGCTTAAGTAGGCATTCACCCAGTGAGAGTTTGGACTTTGGAGTGAAATCATGTTTTTCCAATTTTGTGACATGAAAATCACATTTCTATTGCTATGTCCTAGAGAAAGTAAACATGGCTGGACACTGATAT
This sequence comes from Lycium ferocissimum, assembly GCF_029784015.1. NCBI lineage: Eukaryota > Viridiplantae > Streptophyta > Magnoliopsida > Solanales > Solanaceae > Lycium > Lycium ferocissimum. Next base: position 7,959,366 of record NC_081344.1, on the reverse strand, counting down.
TTACTGACACCATTAAATGATCTGACAAGCGCGGCAGTCCATATAGATTTAATGAAGGTAAAATTACTCAAATGACTATTTTATGATAGTTTCACTATCATTTATAAATTCTTTTTAAATATTATCATTTATAGCTATGTTTTCTCAAATTAAGGTATTTTTTTGGATGTATTTGATGATGTGTGTAAATTCATAGAAATACAAAAAAAAGAAACATATCCATTAATTTTAGGCCATAACGGTGGGATCATTTAATTAGTTATTAATTGGTATTTTTTACTATACTCTTCCACAAAATCAGATTTTAGATTTCTTTTTCATAATCGTTTTCTATTCCTTCATTCAATCTTTAACATTCAAACGTAAAAAATCAAAAATTCAAAATTTGAAAACATTCAATAGCCAATGTATTTAAAGTTTTTAATATTGACGTTTTTTATTTACCCATGTATTTGATAGCATAACTAATGTATTTGAAGTTTCCAATCAAACTCCATGTATTTTATATTAAATATCATGTGTTTGTGTGAGTAACAATTTGCATCACTCATGTATTTAGTGGTAATGTATTTGAAGTTTTCAATATTGAATTCGTTTTTTATTACCCATGTATTTGATAGCATAACTAATGTATTTGAAGTTTCCAATCAAACCCCATGTATTTTATATTAAATCTCATTTATTTGTGTGAGTAACAATTTACATCACCCATGTATTTGAGGGGATTAATTTGAACAAAATATATAAATATATAGAAGAAAACTTACCACGTATTTGCGCCACCCGTGTATTTGAAATTAGATGAATTGATGGAATTAATTTGAACAAAATACACAAATATATAGAAAAATTTATAAAAATACACCACCAACCACAACAATTGGTAGTTATATCATAGAACATACACAAATACATATATTTTTTGTCTTCTCAAAACCCTAAAAAACTTGTTGATTGATGAGAATGGAAGTGAAATTTTTGCAGAAGGGGGAAAAGAGGAAGGAGACGACTATTTCACTGGGCATTCAAAGATTCTTTTCTTTTTAAAAAGGTAAGAATTTATGAAAAATGAGAGAGAATGGTAATGTATATTAAGTAATTAATATTGTTATCATTAAAAGGGGATATGGAATTGGGGTGCTAATTTTTAAACCTTTGTGAAATGGTAATTAAAAGTTATTGTGTAGCTATAATAGTTAAATTAGAAAAGTATTTAGTTATTATTAGTAATTAAAATAAAAGGTAGTCATTACCACTAATTATGTATTAGAAATAGCTGTAACGTGTAAAAATTCCTTTAATGAATCCAAAAGTGAAAATCAGAATTTGACCCTGATGATAATTCAAGCAATCAACTCGAGTCCGCAAGTTAATGGCCCAAAAAGTGAGATTTGAGATCAAAATAATTCATTAAGCCCCCGTTTGGCCAGATGAATTATTCACTTTTTTTCGGAATTTTTTCACTTTTTTCACTTTTCAGCGTTTAGCCATAAGAATTTCGAATACAATTTAAGTTGTATTTCGGAATTTCAAAAACTCAATAAACTTATTTTTCAAAATTTTTCACCTTTTTCACTTTTTACAATTACATTTCATCAAAAACTACAATTTCAAAAATTATGGTCAAATATAACTCCAACTCTAACTCCAACTCCAACTCCAACTCCAAAATTTCAAAAAATGTGTGTGTTTTTTTTTTTTATATCTACGGACAAACGAGGCCTAAAAAAAAATTGACAGAAGTACTTTTTGCGCATTTTTTTTGTGCGCTATGGGATTTAACTGAGATGGTCACCCTTAAATCCAGTTGCGCACAAAAATGTACTATATTTTAAGTGGTTGGATAATAAATAGTACTAGATATTTAGTTGATGTTTTTGTGCAAAATCTACAGAGTTTCTGTGAATTCACACGTTATGCAATAGATACACCACTGCTGATACGATAAGTCCTGTTGCGCATAAAATTAGTGGAGAATTAATGGACAACAACTATAATATAATTATACTTGGAAGAAAATTCATAGAACCTGGAATGGTCGTTTGGTAGGTAGTCAAAATTTTTTTGGAATTATAATCCCGGGACTAATTTATTCTATCTATTGGGATTATTTTATACCATTTAAAAGATGGTATAAAATAATCTATAATATAATATCCCATCTCTTGGGATGGGATGTATTTTATATCTTGTTTGGTATAAGGTATAAATTTATTCCAGAATAAATGCCTTCTACCAAATATGATATAAAAAATTAGTGCTGAGATATCTCAGCTTATATCATGCACCAAACGACTAATGTTACAGACAAGGGCAGATGCTTTGTACCAAGGGCAGATAAACTTTTAACACCAAGGTGTGATCCCTATCCTCTTATCAGCATCAGAAAAATAATATTCCTATATCACAATGTAATACGGTAGTAGTACATATTTAACCGAAATAAAATAATGTTCAACATTTTTTATAATGTTATTAAGCTTTTATCCTTGTATCTGAACAATGAAAATGTGAAGACAAGAATTAGAGGATAATGGTCTAAATCACGAAAAATCCTCCAGAAAAGGTTTGGCCGCCATTGGTTGAATGCATTAAATGAAGTGTAATAATTAGAGTATCTGAACACCCCTAGGTTCCCAGAACACTAATTAATGTGACAGAATCAGAAAGTGAAAAAGGATACAAAAGAGACAGAGAAATGGTCCACGTAACGGTAGTCGTTTCAGTTAATTTCTATTGTGCATAAAAATAAATAAAAGTGCGTAAAAGATACTTCTGTCATTTTTTTAATTAATGGGTTATTTTAATTTTAAATCTCATTTTTTGTGTCATCTTTTTTTTTAATGGATTGTTTTGATTTCAAATCTCATTTTTTGTGTCATTTAAGTTGCAGGCTCCAATCAACTCGTCTTTATTTGATTTTCTTCTTCGTTGTGTGATTATTGTGCTAGTTTAATAGTTTAATTTATTCTGAACAAAGTAGTAGTGTTTATTTAGTCAAACAAATGTTGTTTAATTATAGCAGTGTGGAAGGAGTTGGAGAAGGAGAACAAGGAGTTCTTTGAGACTTACAAGAGAAAACACAAGGAGGAAGGATCATCAACAAGTAATAATACAAAATCTCAAATGGAGATAACAAGACAAAGAATCAACAATTTGCTCTTGGATTCGTCATACTCTAACGATCATAAGGAGTAATACGATTAATGTCTCAAAAGTGTGATTATATTATTTGTTTCTATACATGGGGAGTGTACTAAGTTTTTCTTTCTTTCTTTTGGGTTAGTACTTAGTAGACAACGCTTATCTAGAATACAACAAGTATGTTATCAGTTGTAGCGTTAAAAGTATCTGATATGAAGTGAATAATGTGTCTTTATATGGTTGATATGGATCTAAGATTGCATGTGATCTAAAAAGATTTAACCTTTTTATAATATAAGAAAATGCAAACAAACCTTTTTCTAGAACAGATGCAACCATCTGAGAAATAGTGTTGTTTGAAACGTGCTATCTGTCTATCTGAGTGTGTTTCACTTATTACTCAAAAAGTTAATATTAAATATAGTTTATCAGTGGTATCCGAATAAGTATTTCACTCGTATTGTATGGAAATCTAAATGCAAACTTATTTAATTGCATGTGACATGTCCTATATATTTTGCAGAATTTCCTCACAGCCAACGACACTCTTAACATGGTGACATTGATTACATTAAATCAAGTTTGCACAATTTAATTTCTTTCAAAATCTTACACTAATTAATGAGAGTATTAATTCTATACATCATGGTAATTGGTATAGTAACTTTTTTTTCTTATCAGTTATATTATGTTCACACACCCAACAAAAAACATATAAGGCTTTACGTTCGTGTCTCATGAACGTTGAATCCTTTAGATCGTACGTTGAATCCTCTTATAAATTTCTCGTTGACATGATCGAAGTACATTGATTAATATTAGCCTTGCAACTCATTATTAGAGAACTAGTCAAACTAATTTCCGTTATTGCTGCTATATGAGTGAACACTGCAAATTCAACTTACCATAATTACAAGTTTATCTATAATATAAAGGTAGGTATAAACAATCCTATGTGGCACCTCTCTATATATAACCTCCATTAGCATTTTTCTTTTTTCTCCTTTTTTTTTTTTTGAACTTTTTCATCATTTTTCTTATTTATCTTATATTAAAAATTTCACTTTATCCTTAACCCACATATCTTCCTAACCTACACCTTAAATTCCCATAACTTCCGTGCATTACATGTCCATACTCCTAAACATTAACTATGTAAATTTATGATATTTTACCATGTTCATAAAGTAGAAGAGATGAATCTTTATACTCCCTCTATTTTAATTTATGTGAATCCATTTGACTGGGCACGACATTTAAGAAAGGATGAAAACTTTTAAAACTTATGGTTCTAAATAAGTCTTGAATATTTATGTGGTTGTAAATCATTTCATAAAGTGAATTTGTTTCCAAACTAGGAAAGAGGTTATTCATTTTAGTACGGACTAAAAAGGAAATAAGTTTACATAAATTGAAACAGACGGAGTATGTAGTACTAACTAAAGCCTAAAAGTCACCTGCTACTTTTCTCCTAATTAAACCATTGAGCCATTTTCCTCTGTAGAAAAAATGCTTCCAATAATAAAATGATAACCATTCATTTTTACTTTTTCTTAATTAATAGAGTAGAGCGTCTACTGTTCTCATCTCTGCCCATTTTTCCCCTAATCAATCTATATCTATATATATAATCTAAAGATAGGTAGAGATAAGATGATGTGTGGGATAGTTCTTTGGCCAAGAAACGCATTTATTTTTTTTTCCTCATTTTTTCTTACTTTTTCTTCTTTTGTTAATTTATGTGCTATTTTTAAAAACCCAAAAAACACTTCCCACGATCGGTTAATTATACCTCCACCCAAAAGTCATGCACGTCCTACAATTCTTAATATTATCAGTTTTAAGCTTTTATTGCAATAATGAAGAATTAAATATGGCTACCTTAAATGAAGATGTCCTCTCTTCACTTCTAAAAATTACAGAAAAAATTGAAGAGTAAAAAAATCTTCCCACTCAAGTCTTGGTTGAAAAGTATGGGGAAATTATGAAATCAGTGTTTTGACGAGGCAAACATGAAGCAAAGGTTATGGCCACCCGAAGAAGATATAATAGAGCACAAAAAATTCTTTGAAAAGTCTGAAATTTGCGCCACTTAACAAACAAGAAAAGATGATGTGTTCATGTTCATCAGTGATCAGAATTCCTGCATAAAAATTTTCCTGCATAAAAATTTATTAAAATTGCATTGAAAAGTAGACACGAAATCATAACTTTTAAAAATATAATGAATTTAAACTAAGAATCTTAAAAGATTGAACTCATACAGTTTAAATCTTGAATCCGCCTCTGATTTAGTGGATAATTAGAGGATAAAAACATTTTAAATTTTGTTGTATATTAGGCTGGTATGAAAGAGGAAGAAGGAAAAAAAAAAAAACCAAAACTAACGAATGAAATACAGAAAAGAAAAAATAAAAGAAAGAACGAAGAAATAAAAATAGGAACCACAAATTTTTCAAATCATAAGAAAATAAATTACACAAAGTTTAAGATATTGCATAATCTTTTTAGATTTTATATTTATGGAGAATTTATATTTTATGGCCTAAGATTTTTTTTTTTTTTTGAATTATTAGACTTGAGTGGACTCGCAATGATTTTTGTGTATCTTCGTTGATGCATGACCTGGGATTTTATTAATTAGCATCTCTATCAAATTATAATTGTTCACTCTATTTGAACACGAAAGTTTTAATTGTGGCAATAAAAAGATCGTGGGATAAATGAAGTCAAAACCTAAGCACTAGGATTGGAGGCATAACAAATTTCAATGTTCCAAGTGAGGCATACACAAATTCTAAACCACAGATAGGACATTTCCGTGTTAAAATATGACATTTTATTGTAAATAATATCTTAGACAAACTTTGGCGGTACTTCTTGATGATGCGAGTTGATAAATTGTAATAATTATTGCTGATATATACGTGTATTTTTTAATCAATTTCAAACAAAAGAGAAAGAGTTAGAGATAAATCACTTTAGACAGTTCGATGCATCTTAAAGGTTGGAATGGTGTTTAAGGGGTGCGGTCGTAACAGCCGTTAAAAATAATAATTTTTTCTAAAAAATAAACAAAATCAAATATGTACCTACTTAAATTATGCGAGCAAAATCATCAAAGCATTAAAGTATGAGACATAAAAATATAATATTTATTTATGGAGTCATAAAAGTTATGGAAAAAGTTGAAATTTAAAAGAAATATATCTATTAAATTTATCTATTATGTTCTCAAAACAAATAAAACAACGGTAGTGAATTTACAATTAAGAAATCCAATTTGTCGTTAAAAACATATATAAATTGCAAGGGTGAAAAATTTAGGTGTGCACAACCTATTTCTTGCTAATATTTTAAATATTTAATGAATTTAATAAGGTTTTTTCCAACCACACGAAGCGCGGACAAATTTACTAGTTAATTTAATCTACCAGTTAAATAGCTGATGCATTCCTTATTTGGATAGTACGTTCTGAGCAATAAGTAACGACTTGAAATCCAACTCCAACTTAGATTTGAAAATTTTATAACCAAACACCAATTTTGAAATAAAGTAAAACTATTCTGAAAAAGTGAATAATTCTAATGGCCATACAACTCCCATTAAACTTTAAGGGCTCGTTTGGTACGACGGATAAGGGATAAATAGTCCCCTAGATTAAATTTGATATGAGTTTATCCCACGTTTGGTTGGGATAAAATTACGATATGACTAATTCTAAAATTGTATTGTTATTTTATATCTGTGGGAGGATGAAATAACTAATCTGGGAATAACTAATCCTGGGATAAACAATCATGGAATAACTTATTTCCAACCTAGGTCATGTTTAGCACAAATATAAGAAGCATGGATAAAATCTAAATATCAGCGCAAAAGTATCCTATTTGTGCAAAACACCCAGCAATCTCGCAAGCTTATAGCTCGTAGAAAAGCCCAAATAATTCAGCAATCGTAAAGCCCAAACTGGTGGCTATTCTGGCGGCTAATTCCATAGTCAACTTTTCTCCAGACTAGCGGCTGCAATTGATCACCTTCATTAAAATTTTAATCCGTTAAGGTCTTTTGGATGCTACTCAAGCTTATATCTTTGCTCACGCTCATATAAAGGGGTATATATTCTCTTGAGGAAGCATCTCGAAAATCTCATAAAGGAGGTCATTCTATGTTCGAGACCCTCGAATTACGGAGAAAATTCATCAAGCAACAAGTAGAATTACAACCGCACTATTTATCAATAAAATATTCCGTTTCTTCATATTTTGTGGTTGCTGTTTATTTTTCGCATATAACAAATTTGTTGCAAACAAACATGAACACCTTAAACCTTTTTGATATCAAAATAATCCATTCCCAACATAACAATGGTCCAATTTTACCAAAACCCTTTTCTTCTCTCTATTTTAGAACCCCAATGTTGGCCTTTTTCACCCCCATTAATAAAGCCTCTTCTTCATCTTCTCCATTATTTCAATCCCAAACCCCTAAATCCTTAAAATGGCATCCCGATGCACTAGATGCACTAAATTTTTGCTATGCCCTGGGTCCGAGAAAGGATCGAACCACAAGGATCTATACATTGTATAGATAAATATTAAAGGGCAAGATGACAAAGGCATGCCGTACGGTTCACCTCTTGGTCACGTGTCATCAACAATTTACCAAAAATTAAATCAAATCACTAAATCCTTAAACCCTCAAAACCCTAACAACCAACCTTTAACCCCATTATTCTCGTTTTCACTTCTATTCTCATTACTCAAACCCAAAATCATCGCCACCATTGCTGCTGCTTCCCTTTTCTTCATGCGATTAAGTTTTAATCCAAAACCCGCCATTGCTGTTTCGCTTTCTATAAAACAATCAGTTTCAAAAGAAATCTTGTTATCGGACCCGAAAAATATATGTGCTCTGATGAAACTGATGAAAATTCAGATAAAGAATAAAAAATTAGTCGACGCAATTAGCACAATTGATAAGTTAATAGAGCTGGAGCCAGATAAGACGTCCAAATGGCATTTGTTGAAATCTCTTTTGCATGTTTACAATAAGGCTAAATTCTGGTCTAATGAGATATTAAAAAAAGACCCTTTTCTTGAAAAGGATTATCTTGTTTTACTGATGATGGCTTCGCAAGAAGATTCAATTGAAGAGTTGAAGATAATAAAGAAGAAAGTGGAAGAAGGGATAATAAATGATTCGTTAAAGAAGAAAGTGGAGACGTGTTTTGAGGAGTTTGATAGATTGGTATTTGTTTGGGACTTAGTATTATTGATTTTGAGTTCGGTCTTAATAATAGGAGCCATACTTTGATTTATGACTATATTTTGAATTCGAGATGAAGTGAGGTATATTGGTCTGCCACATCGACGTTAAACAATTTCCTTCAACTCAAATCAAGACCCGAATTTGTTTCAAGGGATTACATTGGGTTTTGGTTTGCCGTTGCCGTTGCCGTTGTTGTTGTTGTAGTAGTAGTAGTAGTAGTAGTACTTTGGCATTGTCTTATTGTGTTATTGTTGTTGTTACTTTGGCATGTCTTAGTTTCCAATGTCAAATCAGGTAGGTTTTAAATTGAAATTTTATTTGAATATGCAATTTGGATCTCAAAAGTTATACTTTTTCTTACAAGCTTCTTTTGCATCAATCTTACAATTGCGAAACTATTTATTCTGGCACAATCTTTACGATGGCAACAAACAGAATAAAAAGTCATACTATAACAAAGTATAATATGCTCTATGAAGTATTTACTAAAAAAATTAATATGTATTGATCGAACTTTAGTTCAACAAAAAGGTAAATTTGAACATAATTTGTGGTGTACCTACTCTTTAATATAATCTTTCCAAATATGACGGATAGTAATATGGAGGAGAGATAAATGGTCTCTTCACGTCGTCCATCGGCATATTACATTCATTGTTTTGATCAAATGATCGAAGATTGCTAAACAACATTATTACTTTGAGTCGTGTTGTTGGGAGGATCGGTATTTAATTATCAACAACTATATCTTCATGTTCATATTCCTACGGCATTACAAAGAGTCAACATAAAGCTATTTATATTATTTTTAGGCAAAATACATCAAATCCACCCTAAACTATATACGAAAAGTCGAATTCACGCTCCAACTAATCATCCCTATATTTATTTTTTGTGGAACTAATTCCACAAAAAAAAAGGACATATTATCAATGCGGTGACAAAAATAAATATAAAAAAGGAAATAGGTTTCGCGTTTGAATCTTCCCAAAATAGAAATGTCAAAGCGGCCCATTTTCTTATTTTTACTTAATTATTTCACTCTATAACAAATGGGCCCTCGACTTCTTCATCCCCACCCGTTTGCCACTTTCTCTGCTCCTCGTTCTTTCACCATTTTTCAGCCATAGATTAGCTTCAAATTCTTTTTTGGTCAGTTTATTTTTCTTTCTTTTTTTTTTTCCTCAAACAAGTTGATCTAGCTAGAAGAAAAAGGGGCAAACATGGAAGATGGAGATTTTCTTATCTTTTTTCTCAATGGTCGTAAAATTTCCAATTGTACCCTTATTCTTATTTTCCCACCTCAACCTCAGTCCCAAAACAAATCTTCATTTCCCACCACCACTCGCGGACCCACCATAATTTAGCAAACCTCCGCTCCCGAGAGAAAATCAATGAATTACAAAATCAAGAAAAAAAAACAAAATCGAAACTTCGAGATCAAGCCAACAAAGTGGCCAAGCGAGAAATTGAGTTTAAAAAAGTGTGAAATTTCATATCTCTATACGTCCTAAATGCACTGTTTATTTTCTAAAAGACAAATCAAAACCCCGAATTTGAAAGAAATGAAAATTCAAGATAAGCAAAGTTGTGTGTGGATTTGGAAAGAGAGAGAGAGAGAGAGAGAGAGAGAGAGAAATATGGGGAGAAAGAAAGCCTTACCCTTTTTTTTGCTTCACCGCAAGTTCTGTTCCAGCACCGGGAACATAAGGAATTTTTTTTTTTGTTTTTTTTTGTTTTGTTTTTGGAAATGATGATTGTTAGTTTGTATAGGAATTTCTTTTTAAAAAGAAGCATAAAATTGTGGTGGATATGGTGGTTCCGATGAAAATGGGTGGTAGGATGGTAACTCAAGTGTTTTTGTTGTTAGCACATCTGTCGAAAATGGAGGAAACTAATTTTATTTGAATAAGAAGGAAGAAAGAGAAAGAAACGAGAAAAGATAAGAAAAAAGAAAAAAAAAGCTCTCGGTAAAATAATTCACTTTACGACGCGCGCCTACGTGGCGAATTTGTGGTGTCAATATACCTCCCATTATTGTAATTGGTTATAGATGTATCGTGTGAAATAATTCACTTTTAAGATGTTCGGTGTAATGATCAGTTGTATAGTTTGAGTGTGATATCGACATTTTGGATATAGTTTAGGGGTTATTTGATGTATTTTGCCTTATTTTTATTAAAAAATATATGATTGGTAAAAACAAATATGGTTGGTAAATTAGAAAATAGAGTAGGTTGAACAATTACTTTTGCAATAAATGATGGAATTTTTTTTTTTTTTTTTTTTTTTTGTAAAATATAAATTTATGGAAAACTTAAAATCACAACTTACAATTTGCAATTCTACTTTTTGGAGAATTTGAGATTTCAAATCAAAATTTTAAATTTGAGCTCCATATCCTAAGCAAAACGCCTACATATTTACGGCAATAGTAAATAAGAATTATCCTTTTCCTTTTATACCATTTTTATTTTATTTTTAATTTTTCTACGTTGCCCTTAAAATATTCTTAAAAAAGTGTTTTGTTGTTTTGCCGGAAAATAAGAAAATCAAGGCCTACATTATAAAAAATAATAGGAAAGGGTGCAAATACAAAAGAGAACAATCGTTAAGAATGCAAAATGCAAAGAACTCCTAAATGACATAGATCTTTCAATATACAAAAACAACCAAATAAAATTTAAGAAAGCTAAGAATTTAGACTTTATGAACTTCTATCCTTGAGTTAATAGCAATGTATAGATAGGATAGTTTTGATGTTTAATTTGTTTGCGACAGTGCCGATAGGTTTGAGAATTCATGTTCAACCTGCCGAAGAGTTTTGTACTGTATAGCTTTATTTGGCAAATAATACACGTTAGTTACCCAGAAAAAAAGAATTTAAGAAAAATGAATGTTAAAAATATAATACGTAAAATTTTATTTGAATTGTAAGTTTAATATATATTTTTTATTGACAAACTATAACAATTACTAATAATCTATAAATGGGCTAGGTTAGGGAAAATGGACTTCATTTTTTCTCTTTCTAATTAATTGATGGTAGACTTGAATTATGTAGCAAAGAGAATTGAAGATCTTCAAAATTCATAATTTTGTGAGACATGTTGGATGTTGTATAATTTGTTAAAAAAGATATTATTATTTGTTTTTAACTACTAATTTTACCGTTGAATAGGATAATTAAGGCCCCAATTTTACATGTCACGAAAAATATCACTTTATATGTGATAATTATGTATGATTCAATAAAAGAAGGGAAAAGGAGAAAATATACTCCTCAACTTTGCAATAGATAGTAAATATATCCCTTTTTAAAAAAGTGGACACAATGGGTGCATATTTACCCTTTTCACTAACATACTCCTATTTTTCGAATTAAAATTCAGTTACCCCTTGTTAAAATTAAAAATTACCTTTTGCCTTTAAAAACTTAGTAACCCATTATCTTTTATCCTTAACCCGACTCAGACCAGACTAACGTAAGATAAATGCATCTCTATCGTTTTTTTCAACAAACACAATCAGACTTTTTTCTTTAGGTTGATCGAACATAAAATTCTGCTGGCTTTAGCCATCATACAATCGCCTAGCAGCTTTAATCTTAACATGTTTAACAAGAGCATGAAGTAAAGAATTAACAGTAACTACATGTGGAACCAAATCATAGGTTTTCAATACAAAATAATATAATTCAACAGCTTTATCAACGAAATTAGAATCAGAATAAGCTTTAATTACAGCATCCAACGCCTCAAGAGTGGAAAACTAATCTTCACAAGTAGTCAAATTGGACAATAAAGTTTCAATTCAAGGAAAAAATCGAAACTAAGCCAAGACTTTCAAAACAGGGGGCAACCGTTGAGAGACCCAATCAAAGAACTTAAGACCCACATGAGGATCTTTAAGTTTGTCGAACACGTGGTGGGAAATGTTGGAAGGGACAATTTCTTTCTGGCAAAGACGGGTTTCCATAGTGTGTTCCTATTGGTCTTGGGTTTGGAGGAAAAAGGTAATTTTAATTTAAAAAATAGGGTGAATAAATTTTAATTCGAAAAATAGGAGTCTGTTAGTGAAAAGGTAAATGCGCACCCTTTGTGTAATGGCGAGAATATATTTGCTCTATATCCCAACATTGAGGGATAAATTTGCTTTTTTTTTTTGCGCGGATTACCTTTCATTTGAGGTAGTCTTTAATTTTTACCCTTCAAATTGGTGGTCTTTAAATTTTCCCCCTCACCTAATACTCCGAGGTTATAGGTTTGAATTCCAGCTCAATAAAAAAAAAAAAAAAAAAATTAGCGAGATTTCGCAAAATTCTGCCCTAAGCTTCATTTTTTGTAAAAATGCAAACAAAAAACAAAATTTTTATATTAAAGGCGAATTTACATACGAACCGTAATTTATCCGAAAAGCGAAAATTTAAAGCCATCATTTTAAACAAACAAAAATTAAAGACCACACCCAACGAAGGGCAATCCCGCAAATTGCCCATATATTTGCCCTTTTCCTATAAAAGACAAAAGATAAAATTTGGGCCACCTAAAGAACCCTCATTAAGTAAAGTACTATTCTATTCTCTTTGTTCCTTGTTTTTGAAGAAAGCCCAAATCATTGCCTCCATTGTCAACTACTTTTTCTTGCAAAATGTCTTCAATTTACCTCCATTATCGAATTCGCATTTAAGTAGTGACAAAAAATAAAAGTTGAGCAAAATTAGTAAAAAAAAAAAAAAAAAACATTAGTAGTATTCACGCACGAAATTAAGTCGTGAATGGAATAGCCATATCTGCCCCCATCTTCCCTTATGACATCAATTTCCTCCCCACCGCCATTAAACCCGATTTTGTGGTCCCCCAACCCCCTTAAAACACTAATTTCGTTTATTTTTAATTCTAAAACTCATATTCTTGGTATATTGAAGTGTAGAACAGTTTAAAGGTTGGATTTGAATAGAGGCGTATAACACATTTCAAAAACTCAAAAAAAGCTTCAATCTAGGTATTTCACTACAAATTTTCTATTACAATGTTAAATATATTATTACCCTAAGCATGGTCATTGTATAACTGTGGTGAATTACTCGTAATTTTTTTTTTCTTCGTTTTTAGGCGTCAGGTACCTTATGGGGCTATACATTTTTTCCTTGTTTTTTTTTATTTGTTTATCTATTGTTAATTAGTTAATTATTTATTGCTTGTTTATTTAGTATTTGTTAATTGTTGGATTAGCGACTTAAGTATTTATTAATTGTTAGACTAGCTATTTGATTGTTAGGCTTGGCTAATTATTTATTTTGTTTTTGTTAAGCCAATTGTTTATTTGTTAATAATTTCTTAATTGTTTCATTAGTTAATTGTTTATTTGTTAAATATACGATAATAATTTATTAATTTTTTGATTAGTTACTTAATTGTTTATTTATTAAATATATGATAATAACTTGTTAATTATTTGATTAGTTAGTTATTTGTTTATTTATTAATTATTTATACTAATTGTATGCTAACTAATTGTTAATTATTTGACTTATCTTTATATTTTAGGAATGAAAACCACCCTTAGTTTAGGATTCATAACCCGTAGCTAAGTTGAAAACCCTTAATATAATTTTCTATAAAAGATTACATAACTAATATTACTTGTTAATGATTTATTTAAAATATATAAAAAGCGATGGGTCTACCACAATCTTTAATAAATTTTTCGATAAAAGATTACATAACTAATACTAATACTACTTGTTAATGATTTATTTAAAATGTGTAAAATAAATGGATCACCTACTCTCGATCCGGGCCCCGACCGAGAGTTCTTGTATCTTGACCGAGCATAGTCACGACATATAGGACATCCGACCCTGCGGCCGAGTCTCGGTCGGCACCGGTTGGGGACTTAGCATAAGGAGATCTTACCGCTCGCCCCCCACATCCTCGTGTCCTGGATATACTTACGTGTGGCCGCATATCTGTGCGTCGGCTGGTCCGGCACAACACGACAGGTCGCTAGCGACGCATTGATTGAGGGACCGAGCCGGCGACCGAGACGCACACATTTCATCTCCGCACCGCCGGTGCTACCATTACCCTTCGTGACGCGGAGGTCATTTACGGGCCGCGGCGTCGATGGACGCCCATTGTATATTGAGAGCCTCCCGTGTCGCCGCACACGGGACGAGTCGATTAGGCTCCGCCCAAGCCGGCTCCGGACGGTCATATTTTCGCCGCAGCTCGGCTTACGTCATTTCGGCGCCTTTGACGCTCGCGCAATACGTACATGCATCATCCGATCGGGGGAGGACACGCCTCAGGCTGATGTTGATCGACGCGCGCGTCTATACCTACTCATCATATTCGGGCCATCCTATTCCCGAACACTTCGGTTCGCATATACGAGCTTGAGGGCACTTCGGTGTATCAATGATCTCACCGAGATAGATGTTATAGCTGGGCGCTGCTTTGGCCGGGCTACATGTATCGAGGATTCTGTCGATGTTCTATGGGCACGGGGTGAGGTCCCCGCATTTTGCTCGCTCCTTCAGGTTATATATTTAAGTGTGTGTAATTATACACAAAATATTTTTTTTTTTTTTTTAAACGACGACGATAATTTTTTTTAATTGACTATATCGAGATATGGGTGTGGACTAGGTTGAGACCTTTCGGCCAGCACCGTGGCCCTCCCGTGACTATCTTACCGTCCCGACGCCATACGCGCGGGGTAGATGGTCGCCGCAGGCGTACGCCGACGTGTGGAGACGCGCCACGACCTTCTCCCGTTTGGGATCGGCTGGAGACCGCATGACGGCGCGACGGTATGTTCATATTTTGGATTCACACGCTAGACCACATAACTACTATTTTAGTCTTATGTTGTTAACTAGTTCAATTCTTTTTACTGAACTTTTATATGGACGCCGTATGATCATATTTTGGATGGCTGTAGGCGTTTTGTAAAACTGGGTCGGCCATGTGGATGTCGCGGTGTCCATTGATGCGTATATGGCTGTCGTTGGTATCACGCGCCCGGCCGCGTGTTGCGAGCCGTCACGCCCCGAACCATGACACTGGGCGTAACACGGCACTCGGTGCTGACTGCTGCATACGACCGAGCGAACCACATGGCTTCTTTGAACTATAATGAGGCATACATGAGCGGGAAATATAACGTGAAGTGCGTGATGAGCCTTTATAGAAACATAGTAAGTCATAATATTAAATATAAAAATACTTGATTTAAGTCATGAATGCGGAAAATATCATAAATGAGCCAAAACGGCTAACCAACTTTGGAAGTCTAACATGACACTATCTTGTCTATGAAACCTCTAACATGGGTCTAAAGAACACGTAACGTACTAGTCGGGACAAGGCCCCAAAGATACCTTTAGACGCTGAAACTAGATAAAGAAAGATAATGCATAAACCCCGAATGAGATGGGGCTCGCCAATAAGCTGGTACGTACATGATCCTAATGAAGCGGTAAGCGTCGTCTCCAAATCCATTACACGCATCGTGAAATACGAGTCCCGGAAGCATAAAAGGGGGGGGGCGTAAGACCACAATGAATGTCTTGGTATGTAAAAAAACGAAAGAAATAACATGGGACATGATAATAACATAACGAGGGCGAAATTTGAAACATGATCTTGAGCATGAGTACATATACATATATAACATGTGTAAAGTATCGTGAGTAGGAAGTAAATATAGCGACAACATGGTCCGGTACTTGCGTCCTGCAATGAGAACACTCATACCTTGCCGAGGACATGAGATTTAATAATATTATGAAAGTATCCGGTCATTATGAGAGATCGTCCTAAGCATGGGTGGAACAATCCTCATCCCTACGGTGGCTACGTAGTTTCGAGGTACATTTGAAGCCTTCTCGGTAATTAATGCAACTCCCAAAAACATGAACATGTAAAATAAGTGGCACTTGCCGCCCATGGTTTTCGTGAATATAACTTGCTATGTACATGGATATCATGAAATAACTTGTAAACGTGGTTTCATGAAATAACTTGTATTTAGCATTTGTGTATCTTGTAGCATAGCATGAAAGTAATTATATAATACGGTTGCATGAAAACTTGTAGACATGTAGGATATTCATGAAATAATCATTTTAGCTAAAACATGCACGCAAGAACCCATGGAATACAAGATATGGGTTTCATGGATTACTGTTGATTCTCAATAATCATAAAGAAATATTAAGAACTCAATGATGGAATTACAACAATTCATACGTAATATAATCATGGACATGGACCTAGGGTTATCATGAGCATGGTATAGAAACCCTAGTTTAGTAGAGAAATCATAATTTTATGGATTTGAGGCGTGGGGAAGAACAATGATGTTCCCACACGTAGATAGTAACTCTACATACCTTAGTTGCTCCAGAACTTGAATTAAATACTTGAGCTTTGAAGGAGATTTCCAAAACCTTGAATTCTTGATCCTTGAGATGGGTTTTCTTGAAAACCCACCCTAGTTTTAGAATGATAATTTCTTGTTTAGATTACAAGGATATATGTTAGAATGGAGTTGGAATAATTAGAATGGACTTACCTTGGTGTTCTTGATGTTGGAGGAGTAGGAAGTCGTTCTAGGGTTTGAGGGTGAAAAATAATGAGTTGAACTGGATATGGACGAATATATAATGTTCTGGAAAATGCGGTTTACGTCCAGCCGTGCTGCCGTATTTTCAGTTTACGGGTCGTAAGCGACTTTACTGGTCGTATTTTGCGATACGGACTGCACTTTAACGTCTCTTGATAAAATGGTCATAACTCTTTGCACGGAGGTGTCCGTTTGACCCCCCGTAAGATACCGTTGGAAAGGTATTTCAATGCTCTACAACTTTCATCAAGGAAGTTTTCTCAAATTCCAAACACGTTTTGAAATACGGTCCGTAAAGTGAAATACGGTCCGTATTTAACCATATGACCTCAAAATGTCAAATTCCCGAATGTTGAAATTCTTGGTTTCGGTTCGAACCTTGTTCATGGGCGTAAATTGGAATACGACCAGGATTTTCATGGGCGCAAACCACCATATCACAACCGAACGGAAAAATCTCAATTCCCACATTCTTTATCGATTTTCTAAGTCTAGATCGTGGTCAAAACTTTCATTAAAGGTACGAGGTGTTAGGTTTGGGTATGTACGAATATACCCGCGCTACGGTTTGGGAGCATGACCACTATCGAGGGACGGCGTGCGGCGTCGATGATGCGTGGCGACTCCATATGCGTGACGCGGGTCCGAGTTGGGATGTGAGGATGGCGAGCCTAACGGTGGTCGCACATGACACTCCCATCCATGTGTACATGGAGTGGTACATGCGGATCACTCGCACATCATTATTGGCAACCCCTCTAGGCGTCGTCCGGATGGTTTCGGGGATATGTAGCTCTCGCGGGAGCGTACGAGGCGCCGGTAAGTTTTATTAGTCTTAAACTTAAACCATCGTCTTATGTACTACTTTTACAAATTTATTAAATTGTTAATATTTGCAAACATATGCGGTACGGACCGTTCGGACGATGCGCTATGAGAGCACTTTGCCCGTACGGGAGTCCCCCCGAGCGGCGAGTATGCGGCACGGATGATTGAGCTTGCCGAGATCGGTATGAGAGAGGCAGGCACATGACTTTGAGCGTCTCCATGAGCGTGTTCCCGGTGCCCCACCTGGGGCAGCAGGTGGCCGTCGTAAAGTTGTCAAACTGCTATCTGTTTTTCGAAGATCCTTAATAAACATTAGTCATTCTGCGAACTAGACTTCCACAGTAATTCAATTCTCGGTTTATTCTTTAACCTATATGTGCTTTGATGTTTCTCTTTGGGTGGTATGGAGGGAAGATTAGTGTTGGACAAGATACTTTATGTTTTCGAGACAGATAGCAAGAATACAAGGTAAACTTCGTCTGAGCTTCAAGCTTGACATTTTGTTTACCATTAAGTTGCTTATCTAGTTTCAAGATTATATGTTGGAGTTGAAGTTAAGTAGTAGTGTTTTTTAGACACAGCTAAAAGTTAATGCTGGGTGGAGTTACAATCAAAAGATGTACAATAACCATCACAGTTTATGTAATGTGCTAATGAAGTCAATTATGGCACTAGAGTTCAGTATTAGTTGTATCTCCTACAAGAATATATGTATAGTCAACAGGAATAGTTGTTGCTCTTTCCATCCTGTTTATCTTTGTATATCAGCAGTTTTTCGTTTTAAATGTGGCATAAAGATGTTGGTCAAGTCGAGTGGCTTAGTTAAAGATTAGCCTCTGATCAGTCCATATCACTGGCTGCAGATCTTATTCTCATAGTTTTGTTCTTCTGTTTGTCAGTTTTGTTTCATGGTACGACCACTTCTCGTGAGGGCTCTTATTATTTACAAATACTTGCTCTTCCTGAGACTTGTTACACTTGCCAACCACTAGTTATCGTGAACAATTCGGACCAAACAACATGTACATTCTTCTTCCTGGTATCTACTTTTGTTTTTGACACGTTATGAAGTTTGACTATAAACTCTTGAAGAAATGAAAAACTTGAAACTTACCTTCACGATATTCTCAATAATAGAATGTGATGCTACGGCTCAAAATTTGAGTTGTGCAAATTCTAAAACTTCATATTTGAGAATTGAGATAGATGAATTGAGTAGTGTCAACGTATTACTTGAAAGAATTTTGATAGTCGATAATGCTAATTGGGGAATTTCACACATAATTGTGTAGCAACTGTTGGACAAGTCTCGGATGTTGGACATTGGGCATGCTTGGGGCGCATAGACGCTTGGGAAATAAGCCTCGCGACACAAGCACCCGCACCTCTTCCTCAGGGCATTTTCTAATTAAGTATCTCTCCCTGGGCGCGAGCTTCGCAACACAGGGAAAAGTCTATTATCTTGTGCATTGTGTTTGATATCAAGGAATGCACTTGTTGAACTAGACCGTGATAAGAATATTGGATTTCGTAAAAACAAAAGGGTATACTGCTATGACTGATTTTATGTGAATTATTATAAAAAAAATGACTAAGCAATTTCATATAATTTTGGATGGTGAAGCTTGTTAAAGCACAAACTTCAGATCCCATTGATAACACTGAACTCATTGAATGTCACGAGAACACATGGAAAATTTTGGCTTGGGAACTTTTTTCTTTCAATTTTGGAGACCTTTTTGGCTAAACCATTTTTTTTAAACCACAAATTGAAAGGTTAATCAATTGCTTACTCCCAAAGCAAGTGTGACTTTCTTTCTTACGAATACATACGCAAATTTTAAAACGGAAACAAATTTTCCTTTTTCTTTTCCTAAATATACAGGGAAAACAAGTATTATCTCTTTCTTGCCCCCTATAGATTAAGTAAACCCAATCCTCATATTTGTAGGACTTGATACTTATAAATAAAACAAGTCAATTTACCTCCAAAATAAAAGAGAGCTATAAATTAAGCAAACAAAAAGACCAAGAACAAGAAGAAGACGAGAATAACTATAATGACGTTCTCTCATGATTATATGCCGATGTTCTCACATGAAGAAGCTCCAAAGAAGAAGTTCGCCAGGCAACTTCGATGGGTAGAGGGAGATGGGGAATACTTGAGGAATCTGATCGCTAATACTAAGAATCCATCTCTTTCTCCACCTTCATGTAACCCTAACTTTTGTTGTCCAATATTTAGTAGAGATAAGCACGAGACCTCATATAAGGGAAACAATTATTATATTAACAGGCAAAAATACATTAATAGTTACAAGATGAGCAATAATGGAAGCACAACTCAAAAAATCAAGAAGTGGCTCAATTTCAAAGAGAAAAAAAAGTACTTCAGTGAAAAACGACTCCGGCACTAAAAAACTCAAGCAGTGTCAATCCCAGGATAATATTCTCCGCCATGCTACGTTTTCTCCAAGTTGTTTTCTTTCAAGGGTGTTTA
>NC_081344.1:7931129-7938888 GCF_029784015.1 Lycium ferocissimum | reverse complement strand
TTTTAACACTTGTTTAACACTTCTTAAAAATAAAGGGGGCATTACAACTCTTCTCCAAAACTTCATTAAGTCATCATCAATTCGATACTCGTAAATCTTGCTCGACACATGACATATACCTCACTTTCCTTACCAACTTTCGTCTCCTACTTGGATGTCTTTGAAATCTTAATTAGGACCATTAAAGACTAATTCTTACTTGCCCAAACACCATATACATCTTATCCTTCGTCAGCCTATTCACTGTACGTTAACGGGAATTTTTCGAGGTGTAACACAAACTTCAGATTCCATTGATAACACTGAACTCATTGAATGTCACGAGAACACATGGAAAATTTTGGCTTGGGAACTTTTTTCTTTCAATTTTGGAGACCTTTTTGGCTAAACCATTTTTTTTTTTTAACCACAAATTGAAAGTTTAATCAATTGCTTACTCCCAAAGCAAGTGTGACTTTCTTTCTTACGAATACATACGCAAATTTTAAAGCGGAAACAAATTTTCCTTCTTCTTTTCCTAAATATATAGGGAAAACAAGTATTATCTCTTTCTTGCCCCCTATAGATTAAGTAAACCCAATCCTCATATTTGTAGGACTTGATACTTATAAATAAAACAAGTCAATTTACCTCCAAAATAAAAGAGAGCTATAATTAAGCAAACAACAAGACCAAGAACAAGAAGAAGACGAGAATAACTATAATGACGTTCTCTCATGATTATATGCCGATGTTCTCACATGAAGAAGCTCCAAAGAAGGAGTTCGCCAGGCAACTTAGATGGGTAGAGGGAGATGGGGAATACTTGAGGAATCTGATCGCTAATACTAAGAATCCATCTCTTTCTCCACCTTCATGTAACCCTAACTTTTGTTGTCCAATATTTAGTAGAGATAAGCACGAGACCTCATATAAGGGAAACAATTATTATATTAACAGGCAAAAATACATTAATAGTTACAAGATGAGCAATAATGGAAGCACAACTCAAAAAATCAAGAAGTGGCTCAATTTCAAAGAGAAAAAGAAGAGTACTTCAGTGAAAAACGACTCCGGCACTAAAAGAAACTCAGCTTCCAGTGTCAATCCCAAGGATAATATTCTCCGCCCATGCTACCGTTTTCTCCAAGTTGTTTTTTCTTTCAAGGGTGTTTAGTGGTGTACTCAAATTTCTACGTGTAATATTAGTATATAGTTAATAGTTAGATATTGAACCTCCTCAGTGAAAATTCTATCTCGGCCATAGCTGCACGTTTAGAAATAGGAATATGTGATAAATGTAAATTTCAATTTTATGCACTCTTGTTTAAGTGATTGGACTTTTTGCAAGATTTGGTGAAAATTCCCCAACCTTACGGTATTCTTTGTTCTATTAATCTTCAGAGAATGCAATTGAAAAATATCTTTGTTAAGTTATAAATTGAATGAGACTCTCATGTGGGCGGCCTATAAATCTTATTAACTTGTAAATGAAATTCCAAACATTGATTGAAAAACTTGCAATTCAATGCAAGAAACAAAACCACGTGTTGTCATGAAAGACCATATTACTTTTAAAACCAAAGCCAACAACAAATGATACTTACTGAAGCTAGAAGGAAGCAATTTCCTCTATGCAAGGTTTGAATTTCATGGTTTGCTGGGATATAAAAGTGACGTGCATGACGGAGGGCGGGCCAACGAGGGCGGATCATAGAGAAGAACTGACAGGCTATAGGTTGAAAGTTTCTAAAGAAGGTCTGCAGTGCACGATACCTTAGGCGAACCCCACATCAATACAGGATTGAGGAAAGTGAAGAGCTTTATAAAGCATAACACAAGTTCACAGGGTAGGCATAGGCGCTTGGGACCGACAAAAGAGGTTACTACGACTGATTTTATATGAATAAAAAAAAATCACTAAGCAGTTTCATATAATTTTGGATGGTGAAGCTTAGTTAAAACACAAACTTCGGATCCCATTTATAACACTGAACTCATTGAACATCACAAGAATATATTGCAGAATTATACACAAACTGATATGTACAAGCTTGAAACAAGCTGATCTCCCCTCATAATTAAACATATAATTCACACAAGTTCAGAAACACATAAAGAACCCCCCAAAAAAAGACGCTCACTGTTGTATCAGAGATCATTCGTGAAAAGAATAATAAGGGGTGGCAATCAAGTAAAGCTCACACTTTCTTGCGGCAGTTATTGCAGAAAACTCAGTCATATCTAAATCTTCAGGCTTCACACCATCAGGGAGTTTCCAATCAAAATGATACAGCAATTTAGCTAGTGGAAGATAAACATTTATCAAACCAAATGAAATCCCAGGACACATTCTCCTTCCAGAACCAAATGGAACATACTCAAAGTTATTCCCCATGAAATCCACTGAGCTCTGCTCGAATCTCTCAGGCATAAAGCTTTCTGCGTCTTCCCAATACTTCAGATCCCTCCCCATCGCATAAACATTAACCATGACTCTTGTTTTTAAAGGGATAGTGTATCCATTGATGTTTGTTTCTTCCCTACATTCTCTTGGAACTAAAAGAGGGAGTGGAGGATGAAGTCTCAAGGTTTCTTTAACAACTTGTTTTAAGTATTTTAGTTCATCAATATCATCCTCATTGAAAATTTCCTTTCCTTTGAATACTTCTCTTACTTCTGCTTGTGCTTTTGCTAACACACTTGGGTTCCTCATCATTTCAGTCATGGCCCATAGTGTTGTTGTTGTTGAAGTTTCTGTTCCCGCAGAGAACAAGTCCTACATTTCATTAAAAATAAAGAAGAATTAACTTAAATAGTCGTCCACCCAACTGTTTATACGAAATACTCGGCGAATGTATAATATATGTATTAATGATGTATAATATGTGTAAAACTGTGTATCAATAGATACTGGCTAGGAAAATTACACAGTGAATACAACTGGCTATTTGTGTAAGATCCATTTATTAAAAATTGAGTAATACAGAATGAGTTAATTAAAATTAAAAGTAAAAATAAGCAGGACAGATCAAAGTTCAAGGCATTTCTTTACTTGATACATGTGGTCAGATACCTTATTTTATTTTTTGTTTAGAAAGTCAAATAACTACTCCTACATTTCAATTTATGTGACACCCTTTTCTTTAGTATGTAGCTACAACTTCAAGAGGGGAATTCGCTCCAAAGTGGGCTTTTATTTTTGCTTTCTCTCACTTCATTCGAGCTTAATTACATCCACTCTCGAACTAGTGGAGAAAGATTTTTATTACCCTTTCTTCGAAGGGAAGGGAGATGGTTTATAAAAAGGAATTTCACCTTTCTATAATTAGAAACAACTTAACTTTAAAATTGCACTTTTATCCTTAATGAAATGATTTATAACCACACAAATATCTAAAAATTATTTTAGATCACAAATTTCAAAAGTCTTTGCTTTATTTTTTAAATTTTGTGCCAAGTTAAATCTGTCACATAAATTGAGACGGAGAGATTACTTGTTACATCATACATGTGGTCAGGTCCTACAACTGCAAGGAATAGGAATTTTTAAAGCCTAGTACTTCAATATCCTCGAATTGTTTTTAAGACGCTACCATTGATTATTGGTGTGTTAAAAATACATGAGTTTGGCATTCCAAACTTTTGACGTGATCACTGGGGATCTAATTAGGTTAATAGTTAATTCATCTATTTTTATGGTTATAATATTGTGCAATAATACTTTAAAGGGGTCGTTTGGTGTGAAGGATAAGCAAAAATAGCCCCGGGATAAAATTTTAGTGTCTCTTTATCCCATATTTGGTTGGAATAAAAATCCGATATAACTAATCCAGGATTAGTTATCAGGGATTGTAACTTATTTTATCCCACCAGAGTGGAATAAGCTCCTGTGATAACTTATCCCATTAGTTATCCCAGGATAAGTTGTTTCCCAACCAAATAATAGTTCCATAAATGTCCAACACTATGATAATTAACAATATATGTGGTCCAGTTTTTTTGTAACTTGTAATAGTTCCATAAATATCCAACACTGTGATGACTGGGAGAAATTCGTGCTTTTGACATGATCATTGAGGGTCTGATTAGGCTAATAGTCAATTCATCTAGTTTTATGGTTATAATATAGTGAAATAATACTTTAAGGATCTAATTAACAATATATGTGGTCCATTTTTGCTGGTAACTTGTAATAATTCCATAAATGGACAAAACTATGATGATTAGGAGAAATTTGTACTTTTGACATGATCATTGAGGATCTAATTAGGTTAATTGTATCTAGTTTTTTGGTTATAATATGGTGCAATAATAATTTAAGGATCCAATTTAACAATATATGTGGTCCATTTTTGCGGGTAGCTTGTACTAATACCATAAACGGCCAAAACTATGATGACCAGGAGACATTCGTTTAGCATAAAGGTTTGTATTGGATTGAAAAAAAAAAAAAAAAAAAAAAAAGGAACCCCTTTGAAGGGGGAACTCTACGTAAGTTTTCATTCCTAAGTCTCGAACTTCAAAAATCTAGTTAAGTATATAATTTTTTTTTTATTCATTTTATCACAGTCCTTTTTGGTATTCGGCTTGTAATTCCATCGAAGAAAGAAATTTTGATAACTAGGAAAAAAATTATTTAGCTTTAAGGTTTGACTTGGTTATTTTTTTTATAAAGCAACCCCTGATTTTCTTGATAAATACTCACTTTGTTTTCATTTATGTGTCTTCTTTTTCTTTTTAGTATTTTTGAAGAATGTAATTTTCTGTATTCAATAAGTCTTTAACTCCAACATGTCGTATGACATGTTTAAGATCAAAAGATTCAAGGTCATATATTTTGGTATATAATTTTGATCTTTGATTTAAGATCACAAGACTCAATTTTTTTTTTTTTTTAAAACTCCGTATCCAATCAAATTAAGACACAAATAAAGCAGTGCATAAGAGTATTAAGAATAGTTCTAGAGATTTCCCCTATAAGTAAGAATACTCACGATCATAATTGCTTTGATGTTGTCATTGGTGATTGGGATTTGAAGTTCCCCATTCTCCATTAATCTTAATAAAACATCAACTAAATCTTCACCTCCTAATGTACCATTTCCCTTTTTACCACTTGCAAGATTCTTTTTATGCTCATTGATAACATCCTCAACAATAGCATCAACATTTTTGTGAACTTTCAAAATTCTACTCCTCAATCCACTTAGCACATGAAGGATCTTGATTGAAGGAAAAATATCAGCCACACTAAATCCACCTGCTAATTCCGTCAATTCCCTCACAATTCGAATGAATTTCTCTTGATCTTTCAACAATTCTCCAAATGCTGCTTTGCATGTAATTGAGCTCTCGTACCATAAAATCCGTTCTGTAACGTTTACCGGCTTGCCAGGTGTCGATGACCGGATGAATTGCACGAGTTGCGAAGCCTCGTCGCGCCTAATGGAATTAAAGGACCGGACCATCTTGGCGGTGAGAAGTTCCATGACGCATACTTTGCGCATCTGTCTCCAGTAATCCCCGTAAGGACTAAACGCAATATCAGTGCTCTTGTAGAATATTATGTCGAGGGACACTAATTTAGGCCTCGACGCAAAAGCAAGGTCATGAGTTTTCAGTATCTCTCGCGCCATGTCCACAGAAGAAACCACGACCGTAGAAATTTCACCGAGTTGAAGGTGCATGAAAGGTCCATATTTTTTGCCCAAGTTGGTGAGGGCATGATGGGGAAGTCCACCTTCTAATGCTAAGTGATGGACACTTCCCAGAATAGGCAATTTCCATGGACCTGGAGGCAGTTGTTTGTTTAAGGTTTTCGATTTTTTCCATTCCACTAGTAGTAGAAAGAGGAATGATAAGAAAAGGCATAAGAAAATGAAGTTGAATGAAAATTGAAACTCCATCAGATAGCAAAATAGGGGTGTCTCAATTCTCAAGTTCAAAGTTTTGTTGGTATTGCCTTTTTTGTATAGGCTTTCTTTTGGACTAAATATATAATCCTAATGTAAAGGAAATGAATATAATAGCAGTTTTCATCCCTCAGTTGTTGATATAATTCCGATTTGACCCTTGCGATATCTGGCTAAATCACTTTAAACCTTCAATTGATGTATTTAAATCCTTTTGCTGGTGACTGACAAAATATATCGCATTATCAAATGTGACACTACTTAATTACCCATTACGTAATGTTAAATTTGTATTGTTATTCAATATTTGAGTGTAATATTGTTCTAGAAATCATTCAAATATTACATATTTTCTACATAAAACGACAAAAACACATATTTTTGTTAGTTAATGGTTAAATATGCTAAATCATACTGTATTTCATAAGGACCAAAATCAGAGTTCAATAACATAATTGAGGGACTAAAAATGCTTGTCACATAATACTAAGATTATACGTGCAAGACATCACCACTTTTGGCATAAACTAAATGAAAGTTGAATTTGGGATAGAGACCATTTTTAGAATTTAGTATATTTGTTTATCAAACGTTAGGTGAAAGCAATAAACCAGTTGCTAATTGGGTTCAATTAACACCTGGTTGTTATCAATAGAATAATGACGAAGTCTTTAATATAATGTCAAACCATAATAGATTAACCATTAAATACTAATACAGCCTGCAATGATATGGAAAATATATGCGATATGTAATTCCAATTTTCGTGATAGAGATTCCAGTCGGAAAATTACGACGTCACCTTGTATTATTCGTATTCTAACGATATACGCAAGATTTTGCGTATGTGATGTATTGACCTATTGCCACAATTTCTTCTAAACGAGTCTGGATCTAGAGCGATAGGATCAACTATCCTTTTGAGATTCATATTGATCAATAGATCTTCGCGTAATTGCAGGACAAAGTCTCTTTCTGCAGTGGCAGCTATTAAACTTTGGCTTTATATTTGAAACAGACAGAAGAAAATTCCAAATTTCGAGGTATATGTTACTCATGTTAATATGTTAGCAGCACCATCGGATATATATTTTCAAACTTGCGTCTAATGTATATATTTTGAAATAAAAGGCAACAAAACAAATTAAAAGTGTTCACCGTTTTAATTTATGTACTATAAATTAAATTTGAGTAACTATAATTCAATTTGAGTAGATAAAAGAAGCATGCAAACTGATCTGATACATGTGGTGGTAGGAGATAATAAGTATTTCTAGAAATTAGTTGAAGTGTCGTGACCTGCATATCACGGTTATAGATAAAACATAAAAAATTAAAAAGAATAAGAAATGCCCCCGTGAAAAAAAGGGAAAATTGGGTTTTTGGGCCTTTACAAACTTTTTATTAGTTTTATGATCCTTTTACAATAAATTTTCATTTTTACATAAGAGATTTGAAAAAAACACACATAAGAAATGCGAAAAAGCCATTTTCTTCTATTCAAATTGTAAGAGGGCAAAAGATTTCATTTCTCGTGAAAAAGAGTACTAAAGCATGCGAGAAGAGAGTGACACAGACTAGCTGACGTGTATTTACCAAATTTATAGTAGATCTTATTAATTGTGGACGGAGAAGGATTTTGCTCAGATAGGATGATGCATGTTGTGTTAGGATATAC
Organism: Lycium ferocissimum; assembly: GCF_029784015.1. Classification (NCBI taxonomy): domain Eukaryota; kingdom Viridiplantae; phylum Streptophyta; class Magnoliopsida; order Solanales; family Solanaceae; genus Lycium; species Lycium ferocissimum. The sequence continues at coordinate 7,931,316 of NC_081344.1, read as the reverse complement.
TATTAACCATGCGGTTTGATTATAGTATTATTTTTTATTTCTTTTGGAACAATTGTTTATTTATTTATTCAATTCAATAAAGTCTTAATTTAAATAGATCATTTGTTCATGTGTGCCCTTTACTTATATAGTAGACGATTTAGTGTATGGAGTTTTAGCTCATGCGTGGAAGATTAAATTGTCGGTT
>NC_081344.1:7917605-7931029 GCF_029784015.1 Lycium ferocissimum | reverse complement strand
CTAATCTAGGATAAAAAATGGAATAACTTATTTCCAACCCATTTGTGGTTTTAGCACAAATATAAGAAGCATGGATAAAATCTAAATATCAGCGCAAAAGTATCCTATTTGTGCAAAACACCCAGCAATCTCGCAAACTTATAGCTCGTAGAAAAGCCCAAATAATTGAGCAATCGTAAAACCCAAACTGGTGGCTATTCTGGCGGCCAACTCCGTAGTCAACTTTTCTCCAGACTAGCGGCTGCAATTGATCACCTTCATTAACACTGTAGATATCAAAATTTTAGAGACTCTGAGACGAGTCCAATTCATCTTCAAATTCTAAAATCAGTTAACGTCTTTTGGATGCTACTCAAACTTATAGCTTTGCTCATGACTCATATAAAGGGGCACGTATTCTCTGAGAAGATCTCAAAAATCTCATAAAGGATGGTCATCCTACGTACGAGAACTTCGCAATTACGGAGAAAATTCGGAGAAGAAGAATCAAACAAAAGCGAGGAATTACAACCGCACTATTTATCAATAAAATATTCCGTTTCTTCATAGTTTGTGGTTCTTTGTTTATTTTTCGCATATAACAAATTTGTCATAAACAAACATGAACACCTTAAACCTTTTTGATACCAAAATAATCCATTCCCTACATAACAATGGTCCAATTTTACAAAACCCTTTTCTTTCTCTATTTTAGAACCCTATTGTTGCCGTTTTTCACCCCCATTAATAAAGCCTATCTTCACATCTTCTCCATTATTTCAATCCCAAATCCCTAAATCCTTAAAATACTTAACGTTAAATTCTCAGTGCTGGATGAAAGACCGAACCACAAGAATCAGGGGCGGATCTACTCAGTGGCGTGGGGATGTCACGCCACCCGCAAGCTTCGGACGAAACAGTACATATATATAGGTATATATACATAATGTATAGATAAATATTAAAGTGGCACCACGACAAAGGCATGCCGTAGTGCCGGTGGTGAATGGGCCGTACGTACGTCTCTTCACATGCGGGATCGAACCCCGTAACTACACAATTTTTTTTTAGAAAAATTAAATATAACGACATCAAAAAGCGACCACGTGAGGTACAAATCCTCTTATTCTAATCGGCAGTACCACGTTCTATTCTAATCTCTTCTTTTTCTTTTTAATAATTTGTGTTGACTTAGTTTCAATTATTAGTAATTTAGTTACTACTTTTTAGTTACTACTTTTTAGCTTTTTTTATTTCAGTTAGTACTCTTTTTTTTGTTTAGGTATATAAACTTTACAGCATAACTTCTTCTCTCTCATCAAATCAAGAAACATAAACCTAGTTCTTGGGTTCCCCTTTCCAAATCAAAATCAATACGGCAACCTTCCAATTCCATTGCCAAGAACCTTAAATCTCCAAAATCGATCTGTTGAGTACTTCTCCAAATTCCATTCTTTGTATGTCTCTGTTTGTCTCTCTTTCTTTGTTTCTTTTAGTTATTTACTTGTTTTTTGTCTATTGGAAATTTGAAAAAATAAACATTAAAAGAAGATTTATGGTGCAGGAATGTGAAAATGGTATTTGTGTGCAAATGGACTTGAAGGAAACTAATATGCATTTATTTGAATGTGACATTGAATCGGTGATATCAACCATCAAGGCTTGCTTTGAGTTTTAGGTTCATAAAGTACTTTTTATCCATTTTGGATTCATTTTTGCGCGGACTTAAACACGACTAAACGTCTTTGCTCACGTGGAGACTTTTACTTAAACACGACTAAAAGTCGCCCCCTCGAGCGGACTTTTTATAACACGACTAAAGTCGCCCCCTCGGCGGACTTTTAGTTGAACATAACTAAAAGTGCCGGAGGGCGGACTTTCCCTCGAAAGCATATATATATATTTTTTTTAACTTTTCAAGGGAAACTTTTAGTAATGCCTTAGCTAAAAGTGTGTCCCATAAAACATAACTAAAAGTATGCCCCGTAAGGCGTAAGTTTTCCTTAAGGTGTGCAAATAGAAATACAAAATTAGCACTTAAGTGATTCCTTCATGTTTACGAGAAAATTTACTTCCCGACTTTCGTAGCTTCATAAGCCGAGTTGAATATAAATTTTATTTTGTAGGAAGTGCTCGATTTTGTGAATTGCGATGGATAAGTTTCTCACAAAATTCAATTGTTCTCAACCAAGTTCTAGTACGGATGCCAACGGTTCTCGACTTATAAATGAGCTCAATTTAGGATCGCTTGAAGCCGATCCGGAGAAAAGTACCCATTGCCGAATATAACCCTCGAATTCGAGATGAAGTGAGGAGACATTATATTCAAACGGGGCCTTTGTCAACCTTTGCTTAAAAAATTTCCTTCAACTCAAATAGGAAATAGGTCGTCAATTTGTTTCAAATTGGTACAAAGGTCCACATTCTAAATGGTTGGAGTATAGCGTGAAGACGGATCTTGCGTATTGCCTATGTTGTTATTTGTTCAAAAATGAATTTGTACATGGAAGTGCGAATTTGAAGTTTTATACGAAAAATGGTTTTAGGAGTTGGAATAGGGCTCTTGAAAGATTTCGTTTGCATGTTGGTGAGGTTAATAGCGTCCATGATAAATGTTTCAAGAAGATGCTAGATTTGTCAAATCATGATCAATCAATTCAAGTTGTTCTTGAAAAGCATTCCGAGAAGGAAAAAAGTGATTATAGAATGCGTTTGGAAGCCTCAATTGATGTGGCAAGACTTCTTTTGCATCATGGGTTGCCTTTTCGAGGTCATGACGAAAGTGAATCTTCAACAAATCAAGGCTTCTTTCTAGGATTTTTACGATGGCACGGGGACAAACATCCGGATGTGGGAAAAGTGATACTAGAAAATGCTCCACAAAATGATACTTTGACTTGTCCTATGATCCAAAAAGACATTGTCAATGCTTGTGCAAAAGAAACGGTGAAAGCTATAATTGGAGACTTGAATGGAGATTACTTTGGTATATTAGTGGATGAGTCCAAAGATATCTCACACAAAGAACAAATGGCTCTCGTGTTGCGGTATGTTGATAAGAATGGTGAGGTGGTAGAACGATTTATCGGTCTAGTCCATGTTAGTGATACATCGGCATGCTCATTAAAGAAAGAAATCTACTCTTTGCTTTCCAATCACTCACTAAGTCCATCTAAAATACGTGGACAAGGTTATGACGGAGCTAGTAATATGAGAGGAGAGATAAATGGTCTCAAAACTTTGATTATGAAAGATAGTCCATCGGCATATTACATTCATTGTTTTGCTCATCAATTGCAATTAACACTTGTAGCTATTGCTAAAAAACATGGGGATGTTGAAGACTTCTTTGATCATGTTACTAATGTGTTGAATGTTGTTGGAGGATCTTTTTTAAGCGTAGAGATTTAATTCGTCATCATCAAATTTGAAAAGTTGGAAGCGATTTTGAATCGGTGAAGTTCATCGGACGAGGACTAAATCAAACGCGCGGACTTCAAAGACCCTGGTGATACTCGTTGGGGATCGCATTTCAAAACATTAGATAACTTTATTGTTATTTTCTCAACTATTGTTCATGTGCTTGAAGTGATTAAACATGAAGGTTCCACCTCAGTGATAGAAATCAAGCAAAATATCTTTTGATTGAGATTAAAACATTCAAATTTGTTTTTATGCTTCACTTGATGTTGAAAGTGTTGGCAATGTCAAATGAGTTGAGCAAGATTTTACAAAAAAAGGATCAAGATATTATCAATGCGGTGGAGTTTCTTAAGATTGCAAAAGAAAGATTGCAAGATATGAGGGAAACTGGATGGAAGCCTTTGTTGGATGATGTTTCCTCATTTTGTGATGAACATGATATTTTGATTCCCAAGTTAGATGAGTCTTATTTTCTGGAAAGTCAAAGCGTAAGTCTTCGGTGTTTGTTATTCACACCACTTGCGTATTGAAATCTTTTGTCGTGATTGATGTGCAACTTCAAGAGCTTAATGATCGTTTTGATGTAGCGAGTAGTGATTTGCTTCTTGGGATGGGTAGCTTGAATCAATCAATTCTTTTGCTAATTTTGATAAAGGTAGAATCATGACTTTAGCAAAGTGTTATCCGGAATGAGTTTGATGAAGTACGAATTCGAGATTTGAGTTACCAACTTGATACTTTCATATTTCATATGCGAAGTGGTAATCCCAAGTTCTCCAACTTGCAAGGAATTCGTGATTTGGCAAAAGCATTGGTTGAGGCAAATCTTGTGGATACTTATTCACTTGTTTATTTACTTGTGAAGTTAACCGATCTTTTTGTTAACGACCGCAATCGTAATGGGAAAACATTCTCATCCATGAAGCGGATCAAAAATGAAGTGCGGAATAGCATTGGTGATCAATAGTTGAATGATTGTTTAATATGTTACATAGAGCGTGATGTATTTACAAATGTAAGTAATGATGTCATCATTGATCATTTTCAGAAGATGAAACCTCGTCGAGGACAATTGTAAATGAATGATGGATATTTATGATATTAGTAATATTAGTGGAACTTTTATGCTTTTCTCTTCTATATAGTGCTATAAACAAATGATTCATCGGAAAAGACGAATAACCCGAACAAAGCCGAAAAATGAATAATCTTATCCCGACCCGAAGCCTAAATTGATTGAATGGCGCATGGCACCGGAAACTTCAAATCTGGATCCGCCTACGACAAGAATCTATTGTATGTACCTTCTACCGTACATATACGCAGAGGAAAATTTGTTTCCACGGTTCACCTTCAACTTTACCAGTTACATCAAATCCCTAAATCCTTAAACCCTCAAAACCCTAACAACCAACCTTTAAACCCATTATTCTCGTTTTCACTTCTATTCTCATTACTCAAACCCAAAATCATCGCCACCATTGCTGCTACTTCCCTTTTCTTTATGCGTTTCAGTTTTAATCCTAAACCGGCCATTGCTGTTTCACTTTCTATAAAACAATCAGTTTCAAAGGAAATCTTGTTATCGGACCCGAAAAATGTATGTGCTCTGATGAAACTGATGAAAATCCAGATAAAGAATAAAAAGTTAGTCGATGCAATTAGCACAAGTGATAAGTTGATAGAGCTGGAGCCAGATAAGACGTCCAAATGGCATTTGTTGAAATCTCTTTTGCATGTTTACAATAAGGCCAAATTCTGGTCTAATGAGATATTAAAAAAAGACCCTTTTCTTGAAAAAGATTATCTTGTTTCACTGATGATGGCTTCTCAAGAAGATTCAATTGAAGAGCTGAAGAAAATAAAGAAGAAAGTGGAAGAAGGGATAATAAATGATTCGTTAAAGAAGAAAGTGGATATGTGTTATGAGGAGTTTGATAGATTGGTATTTGTTTGGGACTTAGTATTATTGATTTTGAGTTCGGCCTTAATAATAGGAGTACTTTCGATTTATGACTATATTTTGCCGACAGAGGTAAGGTCTGCGAACATTCTACCCCATCAAGACCCGACTTTGTGGGATTACATTGGGTTTTGGTTTGCCGTTGCCATTGTTGTTGTTGTTGTTGTAGTACTTTGTCATTGTCTTATTGTGTTTTTGTTGTTGTTACTTTGGCACGTCTTAATTTCCAATATCAAATCAGGTTGGTTTTAAATTGAAATTTTATTTGAATATGCAATTTGGATCTCAAAAGTTATACTTTTTCTTACAAACGCGAAAATTTTACAATTGTGAAAACTATTTATTACACAATCTTACCAAATGAATAAATCATAGTTCATAACAAAGTATAATATCTTTCTCAGAAGTATTTACTAAAAAATTTAATATGTATTGATCGAACTTTAGTTCAACAAAAAGATAAATTTGAACATAATTTGTGGTGTACCTACTCTTTAATATAATCTTTCCACATGATATGGACAGTCTCTTCACGTCGAGTATGCGTTTTTGATCAAATGATCGAGAAGACGAAACAACATTATTACTTTGAGTCGGTTGTTGGTCAGTATCATCAACAACTATATCTTCATGTTCATATTCCTACGGCATTACAAAGAGTCAACATAAAGCTATTTACATTATTTTTATTAAAAAATATATGATTGGTAAAAACAAATATGGTTGGTAAATTAGAAAGTAGAGTAGGTTGAACAATTACTTTTGCAATAAATGATGGATTTTTTTTTTTGTAAAATATAAATTTATGGAAAACTTAAAATCACAACTTACAATTTGCAATTCTACTTTTTGAAGAATTTGAGATTTCAAATCAACATTTTAAATTTGAGCTCCATATCCTAAGCAAAACGCCTACATATTTACGGCAATAGTAAATAAGAATTATCCTTTTCCTTTTATACCATTTTTATTTTATTTTTAATATTTCTACGTTGCCCTTAAAATATTTTTAAAAAAGTGTTTTGTTGTTTTGCCGGAAAATAAGAAAATCAAGGCCTACATTATAAAAAATAATAGGAAAGGGCGCAAATACAAAAGAGAACACACGTTAGGAATGCAAAATGCAAAGAACTCTTAAATGACATAGATTTTTCAATATACAAAAACAACCAAATAGAATTTAAGAAAGCTAAGAATTTAGACTTTATGAACTTCTATCCTTGAGTTAATAGCAATGTATAGATAGGATAGTTTTGATGTTTAATTTGTTTGCGACATCGCCGATAGGTTTGAGAATTCATGTTCAACCTGTCGAAGAGTTTTGTACTGTACAGCTTTATTTGGCAAATAATACACGTTAGTTACCCAGAAAAAAAGAATTTTAGAAAAATGAATGTTAAAAATATAATACGTAAAATTTTATTTGAATTGTAAGTTCAATATATATTTTTTATTGACAAACTATAACAATTACTAATAATCTATAAATGGGCTAGATTAGGGAAAATGGACTTCATTTTTTCTCTTTCTAATTAATTGATGGTAGACTTGAATTATGTAGCAAAGAGAATTGAAGATCTTCAAAATGCATAATTTTGTGAGACTTGTTGAATGTTGTATAATTTGTTAAAAAAGATATTATTATTTGTTTTAACTACTAATTCTACCGTTGAATAGGATAATTAAGGCCCCAATTTTATATGTCACGAAAAATATCACTTTATATGTCATAATTATGTATGATTCAATAAAAGAAGGGAAAAGGGGCAAATATACTCCTACACTTTAATTTGCAATATATAATAAATATAACCCTTTTTAAAAAAGTGGACACAACGGGTGCATATTTACCCTTTTCACTAACAGACTACTATTTTTCGAATTAAAAATCATTTACCCCTTTTTTAAGTTAAAAATTTCCTTTTTCCTTTAAAAACTTAGTAACCCATTATCTTTTATCCTTGACCCGACTCAGACCAGACCAACATAAGATAAATGCATCTCTATCGTTTTATTCAACAAACACAATCAGACTTTTTTCTTTAGGTTGATCGAACATAAAATTCTACTGGCTTTAGCCATCATACAATCGCCTAGCAGCTTTAATCTTAACATGTTTAACAAGAGCATGAAGTAAAGAATTAACAGTAACTACATGTGGAACCAAATCATAGGTTTTCAATACAAAATTATAATTCAACAGCTTTATCAACGAAATTAGAATCAGAATAAGCTTTAATTACAACATCCAACGCCTCAAGAGTGGAAAACTAATCTTCACAAGCAGTCAAATTGGACAATAAAGTTTCAATTCAAGGAAAAAATCGAAACTAAGCCAAGACTTTCAAAACAGGGGGCAACCGTTGAGAGACCAATCAAGAACTTAAGACCCACATGAGGATCTTTAAGTTTGTGGTCTCTAATTTTTGCCCTTCAAATTAGTGGTTTTTAAATTTTACCTCTCGCCTAATACTCCGAGATTGTAGGTTCGAATCTCAGCTCAATAAAAAAATAAATAAATTCGCAAGGCAGACTTTATAAAATTCTGCCTAAGCTTCAAGCAGAATTTTATAAATCTGCCCAGTAAAGGACAAAAATTTTATATTCAAGCAGAATTTATATGGACAGACAGAATTTCTATCTGAAGAGTGAAATTTAAAGACCATCATTTTGAGAAATAAAAATTAAAGACCACACCCAACGAAGGGCAGTCCCGCAAATTGCCCATATATTTGCCCCTTTTCCTATAAAAGACAAAAGATAAAATTTGGGCCACCTAAAGAACCCTCATTAAGTAAAGTACTATTCTATTCTCTTTGTTCCTTGTTTTTGAAGGAAAGCCCAAATCATTGCCTCCATTGTCAACTACTTTTTCTTGAAAAATGTGTCCTCAATTTACCTCCATTATCACCTGGGCTGAACAGCTCTCTCACTACTTTCTTTATCACCATGAACACCTTAAACACTTTTGCTGCTAAAACAATTCAAATTGACAAGAAAATCACCCATTCACTTCATCACCATCCTCTAATTTTGCTAAAACCCTTTTCTTCTCCCTTTTTTAGAACACCATTGTTCCCCTCTTTCTTACCCATCAAAGCCTCTTCTTCATCTTCATCCTTATTTCCTTTCCAAAACCCTCAAACCCCTAAATCCTTAAACCCTCAAAACCTTAACAACAACAACAATAACAACATAATATTCAGTGTCGTCCATGATAAGTACAAAGATGATAGAGTGTCTGTGACCAGATAGTGAGGTTGTTTTCATAAACCCTCGGCTCAAAATCTTAACAACCAACCTTTAAATGCACTTCTATTCTCATTTCTCAAACACACAATTATAGCCACCATTACAGCTACTTCCCTTTTCTTGTCAAGATTCTATTTTTACCCCAAACCCGCCTTTGCTTTTTCGCCTTTTTCCTCACATACTACAGAAACAAAGGTTAAAGATTCAAACTTTGATGAGGAAAATGAAAAGGGTCTTGAAGAGTTATTGGTATTGAACCCGAATGATGTTAATGCTCTAAGGAATTTAATGGAAATTCAAATAAAGAATCGAAAAGTAGTCGACGCTATTAAGACAATTGATAAGTTGATAGAGCTAGAGCCAAATGAGACTGAATGGCATTTATTGAAATCTCATTTACATGTTTACAATGGGGACCTTGAATTGGCCAAAATTGGGTTCACTGAGATTTTAAAAAATGACCCTTTTCGCGTCGAGGCTTATCATGGGCTAGTGATGGTGGCGTCGCAAGAAGAGCCAATTTTGGAGTTGAAAGAAATAAAGAGAAAAGTTGAAGAGGGGATCAAGATGTGTGAAAAGGAGAGTAAAAAGAGTGAGTTGAGGGATTTTATGTTTTTGCTTGCACAAATTTGGGTAATTGAGAGTAAATATGAGGAGGCTTTGAAGGTTTATAAAGAGTTAGTGAAGGAGGAGCCAAAGGATTTTAGGCCTTATTTGTGTCAAGGGATAATACATGCTTTGTTGAGGAAAAAAGACGAGGCAGAGAAGTGTTTCGAGGAGTATCGGAGATTAGTACCACAAGAGCATCCTTATGCTAGGTATTTTGATGATAATTTGATTGCACCAAAGCATTTTTCACAGAAAGTGGAGAGTGAGAGACATGGATCAAAGAATTAACAATGTATGTTTTAGTTTATTTATGGTGGTTGCTTGTTAGATATTTAGATTTATTTTATCACTTTGGTTTTGGAATGTAGGTAGTTTTATTGAGTTGCAGCAATAAGTTTCAAATTGAGACACTGAAAAAAAAGCTAGTCGAGGGGAGTGGTGCTCGGGGTTTTAATTGTGCAGATGTATTTATAGTGGCTTGGTGTACTAATCAATTTAAGCAAATGTGAAAAAAGAGAATGACAATTGTAAGTTGTAACTTTGCTTTTTTCTTTTTCCAAATGAAATATATAGTTGTTCTATTTGCTTGTATCTTATGGATACTGATATTAAATGGGAAATTTTGCTGCTTATGGAGATAAAAAGATCGCTGCAAGAGTGCTCTGTTTCATTGAAACAAGTGTAGTCGTTTGTAGTTTAGCTCCTTTACGATATGTTTATATATCAACTAGTAAATCTATCCGCGCTTCGCGCGGTTAAGAAAATAACTACTTAGTAAAGTTTGTGATTTTGAACACCTTTTTAAATTTTATCGGACATAGTTTTAATTCTGTGAATTAATTAAACAAAAGAAATTAATATTTTAACTTCATCGACATGAGTAATTCACCGGAGGTTATGTTTTAAAGGGGAAAGATTGAGCATTGCCTTGGCAATAATACTGAAGGTATTGACCTCTTTAATCTACTTTCTAAGCAATTTGATTAATTAATCTACTTAGTCACGAAAAAGATATGTGTCGTTCCTATTTGAATATGTTGTTCGTAAATAGTATTAATATTTGTATTTATTGATTTATTTGCAAGTATTATATATAGTGACTTCTTCAATGAGGGAAAATAATCATTTTAATATTGTAAATAATAATATTGATTAGTAATTGCATTTAGAAGGGCTTAAGTCTTATGTGTCCTTCCACCATCCTTCTGTTAAAAATAAAAAGAAAACGTAAATCAACTTTATAATCTAGAAAACGATATCAATAATCATATATCCTAATATATATATATATATATATATATATAATCATTAACTCAAAAAGTGTTTTAGCTTGACAAAAATAATTTGTGGAACATCAAAGACGTAATGCTCTCTTGTCTATGTTACAATTAACGTTATAAATTGTCTATCAAATACCACAATGTTTGCACGACCAAAAATGCACGCCAACAAAAACGAAAAATGAGATTATTTACCATTATAGGATGACATAAGTTATTAGTTCATAAATTAAATTTGTCGGTTCGGTTGGAGTTTTTCTCTAGGATTTCATCCTCATCCTTATGGCTAGTTTTGTTAAAAAACAAATGCATTATCACAGATGTCAAAACCCATAAAAGATTAAACAAATTAAACAGAAGATTACCATTATTTCTAATGGAGCGGTTCCTATATAAAAATCAATCAACGGACTGCGGTAAGGTATCCAATCACTGAAAAACAATCATTTGTTCAGTGTTTTTTCTTGCGGACAACAATTTCCTACATTGCACAATTGCACAGGAAGCCTCAGAATTTGAAGTATAACGATTTTGTCATTGGAAAAAAGAAGCAGGCACCTACGAGTAAAACGAGAAAATTACGTACAATTAATACTTCAAAAGAAGCAAAACACATACACTACTCACTAAGAAAGAATATAATGGAGTTGAAAACGGAGAATCGTTGAATCAACTTACATATGATGAACCAAGCTAAAGGATAAATGCGAGTATACATGATGGTGTCTTGTCCTTCCCTATCTAATGGAAAATAACCCATTCTAAATCCTCAATTAAGTGGTAGAGGCGTTTTCCGTTTCCAAATTAATTGATAGGATTTGTTTAGTCATTCTTTCTAATAATGGGGAATTAATAAATATTTAATATAATAATGAAAAAGCCAAAACAAAATGACATAATAATATGGAAAAAAGGCAAAAATTTGAGAAAAAAGATAACTATGAATCTTTGGTCGTAGAGAGGTGCGCATCACGCATGCATGTCTGAAACTTTTATATTATATATAGATTTGATACATGATATATATTATATGTTATACTATACCTATGTTACTTTACTATCTACATAAAGATTTTGCAAATGTTAAATAGGACATAATATATATTTAGTCAAGTAAAAATACATAGGAAATATATTTTGTACCCCCTCCCTATATACCCCTTTTTGTTGTGGCTTTTAAGTTTTTTGTATGTTCTTCGCTTTTGATTTTCATTCTAATAACGCCCCATTTCAAAATCTACACCTCCAAATTTATACTACAAAAGTTTAAAAACCTACTTCTTTCTCCTAATATTTACTATTACCATTTCAAAACACCAACACTTTTGACAATTAAGAGAAAGACAACACAAGCAGATTAGATTAAAAACGAAGAAGGAAAAGAATTAATCAGTTACAAAAAGTGAAAGTGTGAAACTATGAGAAATAAAAACAAAACTCACCAATTTTTTATATAAAATCCTATTCAACTAACATTTCTTTTTCTTTTACATTATTTGATACAGGGGCAAGGACTCACAATTAACACAATACCAAATCGACCACAAATATAATTTGCCAAGGTTTTAAGTTTGTGAGATGTGGATATGGAAAAGATAACCATGTAGGAAGAAAATGTTTGAAGGTGATAATTTATAGATATGATGATTATATTGATTTATAGCGATGTTAAATTGAAGAGGAAAAATAATAATAGTAATAAAGATTTTAATGTACCAATAAGCATTATCTTTTCCGTAACTAACTTTTAACTTAGTAAGCCTTATTTCTTTCCTCCAAATTCTAGCTTTTATTGGTGTATATTGATGATATTGAGTATTTAATACCATAGCACAGGTGGGCAATTAAGTACAGACAGTAGAAGGAAGAAGGCAGCACACTTCTTTCGCATATTTGGAACAAAAAGCAAGGAAAATACCAAAAAAAAAAAAAATGTCAAAAAAGGAGAAAAAAGATAAATACTAAATGGCCATAGAAGAGGTGTCGCGTAGGATTGTCTGTCTTTTTATATTATATATAGATTGTTCTTGAATTATAAACAAGTATAAAATTTATGGCACACTATACTTTTAATTGAAGCCCCAAAAGGGAATTTTACTGACTTGGAGTTGAAAATGACATCAGTTTCTCGAAAGTTGTCAAACTGCTATCTGTCTTTCGAAGATCCTTAATAAACGTTGGTCATTCTGCGAACTAGACCTCCACATTAATTCAATTCGCGGTTTATTCTTTAACCTATATGTGCTTTGATGTTTCTCTTTGGGTAGTATGGAGGGAAGATTAGTGTTGGACAAGATACTTTATGTTTTTGAGACAGATAGGAAGAATACAAGGTAAACTTCGTCTGAGCTTCAAGCTTGACATTTTGTTTACCATTAAGTTTATCTAGTTTCAAGATTATATGTTGGGTTGAAGTTAAGTAGTAGTGTTTTTAGACACAGCTAAAAGTTAATGCTGGGTGGAGTTACAATCAAAAGATGTACAATAACCATCACAGTTTATGTAATGTGCTAATAAGTCAATTATGGCACTAGAGTTCAGTATTAGTTGTATCTCCTACAAGAATATATGTATAGTCAACTGGAATAGTTGTTTGCTCTTTTCCATCCTGTTTAACTGTATATCAGCAGTTTTTCGTTTTAAATGTGGCATAAAGATGTTGGTCGGTCAGTGGCTTAGTTAAAGATTAGCCTCTGATCAGTCCATATCAATGGCTGCAGATCTTATTCTCATAGTTTGTTCTTCTGTTTGTCAATTTTTGTTTCATGGTACGACCACTTCTCGTGAGGGCTCTTATTATTTACAAATACTTGCTCTTCCTGAGACTTGTTACACTTGCCAACCACTAGTTATGTTACGCGGCGCCTTCCTGAGACTTCTTGGAAGGGCGACGTAAGGCTAAGCAACCGATGATTCCG
>NC_081344.1:7873171-7917505 GCF_029784015.1 Lycium ferocissimum | reverse complement strand
GCTTATAAGTTTTCATGTGAAAATATACAGTGGTTTTGTATCCGTCACATGAAATAAGTTAAGCGGAAGTATAAAGGATTAAATTAGTCGATGAATTAAATTGTTAGTAATTTAATTTATTTGATTGGTGTCTGTAATCTTAACATGGGGAGTTAAATAAGTTTTTTTTTTTTAATGAATGATTTCGAAATTAAAAACGAGGAGTGCAATTCTGAGTTTCTAGTGGAATAAATTGTAATTTATTGTGGAAGGATTAATTCATTCATATTCGAATTAATACCACAATAGGAAGCCTCGTTATTAAATTCGTGGTCCCTATCAGGCTCGAAAATTTAACAAGGAAAATAAAAAGGAAAAATAATATCCTTGGTGGGTTAGGAAAGGGAAATATTGCCACGTTTTTTGGCTAGGTTTACCCTAAAAACGTGTGTATATAGAAAGCCATAAAACCCTAAGTCATATTATTGTTCTTTAGCGAATACTTGCCACTCAAGTATTACGTTCATAGAAGTTCGGGATATGAAGAGAAGATCGTAGACACGGAGAGCAAGGACGCTATTGAAGACTTGTGCAACAGCTTCAAAAGGTTAGTGTTACAATCTCGTATTTTATTATGTTTGTCTAGTTTACACGTAAGAATATGATCTTGGATGTTTGCTTCCGCTGCGTATATATGCCTATTTTCTATCATGTTGAACATATAAAACCTTAAATTTGGAGATCACACCAACAATGTGGAACAGTGATGTCTATATATATAATTAATCATCAATCATATTTGTTCATTTTAGAAAAAAAAAAAATTCAATGTGTTTAATGAACAATATAAACAGATATAATAGATTCTAATAATTTCCTTGGGATTGAAACCTAGTCGTGATTGTTGTTGTCTAAATACTTATATAGTTTTTTGTAATTTTCTTTTCTGTTTTACTTCAGTCGGATAATCCCTATGGGACAGTCTAGATTTATTCTCAGCTCCATCTAGACCGACATCCCCAAGGGAATGGGGTCTTGCAGGTCGATTCTTAGTGTCGGAGTTAGGAATTTTACTAATGGGTTAAAAAACATAAAAATTTAAACACACGAAGAAATCAAGGGCTATTATGCGCATAAAAAATAATTATAACTTTGTATATATAAACAGTGTAATTTTCGCCGAAGGGGAACCCCCTGGTCCCTTACTGAATCCGCCCCTGTTGATTCTGCTTAATTGGCAGAGGATGAAAAGATCTATACCTTGCTCTCCCTGTGAGTTTGGCTCGCTCACTTGAGCTAATCAATCGATACAGCCTCTCTAGATTGGCATTAAAAAGATTTCTTCTCATAAATTTGGCTTCAATTTAAGACTTATTATATTCAATATCGAATCAAGGATCAATTACCATGACATGGCATTTGATGCATCAATAATTTTATTGTCTTCTTATAGATCATCATATATACAAGGATAGAGTACGAGATTGCAATGGGGCTACCTTAGAAGGAAGGCAACAACGAGGAAGAGCATTTCGAATCTTGAAACAACATAGCGATGAATTTGGAATATTTTTGTGTTCAATTTGATTAAATGATACATCAATTATTTCATCTCATTATTAACAAGATAATCTTTTTCTTTTTCTTTTTCCGTTTCATTCAATTTATATCTGTTTTTAAAAATCTAAATAATACAATTGGATTTATAATTACTTTCACCTTTGGAGGCATGATAGTGGCCTGTGTTATTTTGGTTTGCTTCTAGATCTAGTTCTCTTTAATATCTTCTTTTCCCTCTTCTCTGTTGATTTCTTTCTAATTAAGGAATGAGAAGAGAATTAGTTAAATCAACCTCTAGTTAGTTAGAGGTTGAATTTTCAAGAAATAAAAGTACGTAGAATTAGTGGATTTAGGGTTTTAAGAATGTGTGTGTGAATATCATTACCTCTATTACTTTTTTTGACAATGAGTGTATTTAATGTGAACGTATATTTGAGCTAGAATTGTACAAAAATATATATTTATATTAGCTAGAATTGAACCAATAACTAATATATATATATATATGAGCTAGAATTACTTTATTGCTGAAGACTTGGAAACCTTGGAAATCATAATTAAGATACAGAGTTACAGCAACCTTTTTTTGTTACGATCGTACACATGCAAAGTTTTCAAGTGGAAACAGTTATATTTCCCATGCATATATGGAAAATAAGTCTTATCTCTTTCTTGAAACCTAATCCTTATTATACTTATAAATAAAGCAAGAAATTCACCTCCAATAAGTGAATCATTCAGATTTTAAAGCGATAAATTAAGCAAAGGATGACCAAGAACAAGAAGGAGAAGACGAGCATAATTTTAATGGCGTTCTCTCATGTTTATATGCCAACGTTCTCGCGTGCAGAAGCTCCAAAAAAAAAAAGGAGTTGGCCAGGCAACTTAGATGGGTAGATGGAGATGGGAAATTCTTGAGGAATTGGATCGCTAATACTAGGAATCTATCTTTTCTCCACCTTGATGTAACCCTAACTTTTGTTGTCCAATATTTAGTAGACATAAGCACGAGACCTTATATAAGGGAAACTATTACTATATTAGCAATCAGAATACATTAAATAGGCGTTTGGCCCTAGAAATATTTTCACTTTATTTGGAATTTTGGAGTTGAAGTTGATGATGGAGTTGTGTTTGGTTATACTTTAATGTAAAGAATATTTGGAATAATGACCATGTTAATTTGAATGTAATTAAATATAACTTCCAAAGTGAACAGTGAGTTGGAAAACAGGTTATAAGTTGTTTTTTGAAAATGTAAATACATCTTCGAGTAGAATTTAAAATTTTTATGACCAAACACTGATTTTCGAATAAAGAAAAAAACTATTCCGGAAAAAAAAGCAAATATTTTTATGGCGGCCATAGGGATCCTAATAGTTACAAGTTAAGCAATAATGGAAGTGAAATACAGAAAATCAAGAAGGGGTTCAATTTTTCAAAGAGAAAAAGATACTAGTACTTCAGTGAAAAACGACTCCTGCACTAAGAGAAACTCAGCTTCCAGTGGCAATCCTAGGGTTAGTATGCTCACCCCATGCTACCCTCTTCTCCTAGTTATTTGGGGCAGTTGACCAAAAGGCCACTTTAAAAACTTATTTTGTCAAAAGGCCACAAGTTTCAAAAAATTGGTGGAACAACAATCATTTATGACGTCAGCATGTCAGACAGCTTTGTGTCAAATTCTAATTCCAAAGTTTTAAAAATTACACTTTGGCCCCCAACCCCCAACATTTTAATTACCCCAAAAAAAAAAAAAATTCCCTCCAAAAGCTCCCGATTTATCCACTTTTCAGATCCCGTTTCCCGCGAAAATTCCGGGAAAAGTTTCAGATTTTCATCAAAAAATCAGTCCCCAGCGACTTAGTATGGCATCAATTGCAGTCATAGAGCATAGCCGTAGTCTATTATAGATTTATTATGGCGTCGATTGCAGTCATAGACCATAGCCGTAGTCTATTATAGATTTATGATGGCATCGATTGCAATCATAGACCACAGTCGTAGTCTATTATAGATTTATTATGACGTCGATTGCTGAATATATTATAGTAGGTGGTGCTTACATAGGTGCAGGGGAGAACTCAAAATGTTAAAATTGGATTTCTATGAGCAAGGTGATAGGATGATTCTGATAGTGATGACGAAGAGTGTACGGACAAAAAAAAGAACAAAAAATAAAATCACAAATCCAAACCCCAAATTGCACAAATCTAAGGGATCGTGGATAGGTATACCATAAACCAACTGTCGTCAATAGCTAACAGTTATCATTTAGGCTCGACTTCACGCATGGTCAATAATTTTCTACATGTTATGTATAGACCAAGGGTAATATTTGTCTAAAAAGCCATAAGTAAATAAAATAAAATATATAAAAGGACATGCCACTATTTAAACATTATAATAATATTTTAATACACCATATGAGAGTCCCCATCTATTGAACACATGATCAAAAAGAGTTTTAGGACAAGTAATGGTACTTAAAAGGCTAATATTTGTCTAAATAGCCATAAATATAAAAAGGTACATGCCACTAGTTAAACATTATAATTCACCATATGAGAGTCCCCATACATTGAACACATGATCAAAAGAGTTTTAGGACAAGTAATGGTACTTAAAAGATCAATATTTGTCTAAAAAGAGCCATAAATAAATAAAATAAAATAAAATATAAAGAGGACATACCACTATTTAAACATTATAATAACACTTTAATAAATCATATGAGAGTCTCCATCCATGGAACACATGATCAACATAGTTTTGGGACAAGTAATGATACTTAAAAGGCCAATATTTTTCTAAAAAGGCCATAAATAAATAAAAGGACATGCCACTATTTAAACATTATAATAGCACTTTAATACATCATATGAGAGTCTCCATTCATTGAACACATGATCAAAAGAGTTTTAGGACAAGTAATGGTACTTAAAAGGCCAATCTTTTTCTAAAAAAGCCATAAATTAATAAAATAAAATAAAGGGTAAAGTACGTATATATACATATTAAGAAGAAATATTTACGAAACGTGATGATAATTTTCTAATTATAAAACATAACATTACAAACCCTATACAAAACATAATTTTTAAGAAAAAAACTTATTTTTTTATTGTTTAAATTTTTTTCTAAATTTTTTTTTTTTTTTTTTTTCAAATTTTATGTTATTTTTTAAAGTTTTTTTCTTAAAATTTTTCATTTTTTTAAAAAAAATATTTTTTTTTGCTCAAAAATTTATGTAAAGTTGTATGAAATGTGTATATCTCGCTCAAGGCTTAAAAAGTTCTCTCAAAATTTAGTGTATGAAAACAGTATAAAACATGTATAAAATGTGTATATCTCATTCAAGGCTTAAAAAATACGCTCAAAATTGTGTGTATGAAAACGTTTGAAATTTGTATCTCGCTCAAGGCTTAAAATTTCGTTCACATTTTCATGTATTAAGTTCATGTTAGATTTCTGTAAAATTAATACAACTACAACAATATTTTATACAACTTTGATACAACATTCAAGATTTAAAATAATCGCTCAAATTTTTGTGTATGAAATGTGTATATCTTGCTCAAGGCTTAAAAAGTGTGCTCAAATTTTGTGTATGAAAAACGTATGAAATGTATATATCTCGATCAAGGCTTAAATGTATATCTCGATCAAGGCTTAAACATTACGCTCAAAGTTTTATGTATGAGAATGGTATGAAATGTGTATATCTCGCTCAAGCCTTAGAATTTCATTCACATTTTTTGTATATAAAGTTTATATTAGGTTTCTGGAAAATAATGCTACTACAACAACATTGTAACAACTTTCGTACAATATTCAAGGCTTAAAGTTTTCGCTCGAAATTTTGTGTATGAAAATTGTACTAAAAGTTTCGCTCACACATACACATTTCATACATTTTTCATACACAAAATTTGAGGTAATATTTTAAACCTTTGAGCAAATTTTTTTTAAAAAAATAAATTTTTAAGAAAATATAAAAATATTTTTTTTAAAAAAAGTTTAAAATATTTTTTAAATGTTTTTTTATTTTTTTAAGAAAATATATTTTTCTAAAAAAAAATTATTTTCTGAAAAAAATAAAAAAACTAAAATTATATGAAAATCCGTCATGTTTCGTAAAATATCGTTATGTTTTGTAAATAAGAAAAACTATCTATATAGCTATCTATGTAAAATAGGAGAGGCAAAAGCATGATGTGATGACAAGTAGGGGTAGGCATAAACACCGAAAACCGAAAAACCCGACCGAATCGAATTAGTTCGGTCTTTCGGTTTCGATTTTTTTAAATAACAAATTCGGTGTTCGGTTCGGTATTCGGTTCCGGTTCACCGATTCTTCGGTATTCGGTTAAACCGAAAATTTAGTAAATAATATTTACACCCCTCACCCTCAGATCTCTTAGCCCACTCCACTTTCTCAGGCCCAACTTAATATATCCAACTATGAACTATCCAAGCCCATCCCTAACTGACCCAAATTAGTATACCAGCTATCCAACTCCAACAGACCAAGCCTAACTTCATTTCCTCTCCTCTCCTCTCCTACTCACACCTAACCTAATAGTCCGACTCCTCAGTCCTCACACGGTCACACCTAACAGTCCTCGCCGTTCGTCCTGACTCCTCACACCTAATAGTCCGAGTCCTCTGCACCAACGGCGGCGGGAGTTCTCAGGCACCAACAACGGTGGTAATTTCATTTTCTCCTTATAATTTCTTTGTTTGATTGTTCTTTCCTTTTCATAAGTTTGAACCTTAATTTCTTTTTTCACCGAACCCTAGCTAGTTTTGGATAAAGAATCACTGAATTTGTAAGTATTGGGTTGGATTTGTTTTAAATTCTTTTCCTTTTCAGTAAAGTTTAAATCTTTATTATGGGGTGTTAAATTTTCTTAAATTATCAGTGGGTATCTTTAGAATTGTAAAGAAAAGAAGAAGATAACATCGGTTCTTGTAGTTTGGAGAAATCTGGGCAAGAATTATTTATACTGTAATTGCTAGATTTTCTTTAGGTGCGCATAAGCATATTCTTTGCTTCTTGTTCGGTTGTGTTGAGTGTTTGTTGAAGCTTCCAACTCTCTATAGAGCTCTATTTTTTTCTTTGAAAGCGAGTAGCAATTGTTGCTATAGAGCTTCTATCTTATAGTTTCTCTTTTTAATTTTTCATAGATGGCGGATGAAGCTAGACTACGTGCGGCTAGTTTAACTGATAGCGTACCTAATACAGATGGTAGCAATGACATTGACAAGTCACTTGACACCCAGACGTATGACCCAGGTAACAAAGAAAAGAAAAGAAATAAGTTCTAGGTCACCGGTTTGGGATCATTTTGATAAGGTCGTTGTGAATGGTATTGGTAAAGCGAGGTGTAGACATTGTAAAAATCTTTATGCCGCTAATACAACTATAAACGGGACAACGGGATTGAGACAACATATAAATTTGAGGTGCCCAGTATATAAAGCCAAGATTGAAATTTGCACTCAGAAAAAGATAAATTTTGCATCTAAGGATGAGCCGCTTTGGGAATTTGATCAACAATTAATTAGGAGGGCTTTAGTTGATATGATAATTACGGATGAACTACCATTTAGCTTTGTAGAAAAAGAAGGCTTCAAGAAGTTTATGAATGTAGCCCAACCTTTATTTCAAGTTCCTTCCCGTAGAACAATAACAAGAGATTGTTGTGAACTTTATGGCGAATTGAGACTAGATTTGAAGAAGAATTTCGAGAAGCAAAAATCAAAAATGCTTTTTTACTACGAATAATGGACATCATTGCAAAGAATTAATTATATGTGTTTGGCGCTCACTATATTGATAAAGATTGGATGTTGAATAAAAAAAATCGATTTTTTTGCCCTATCACTAGTCATAAGGGTGAGCATATGGCGGAGGCTATTAGTAATTGTTTGCTTTATTGGAACTTGGATAAGGTTTTTTTATTCTTGTTGATAATGCTTCTTCCAACGATGTTACGGTTAGAATTGGCCTAAACAGTTAAGTATGTGGGGAACTAATATAATGGATGGTAAGCATCTTTACGTGAGATGTATGGCACACATACTTAATCTAATTGTGCATGAAGGTTTGAAGGAAATTGATGCTTCTGTCAAACGTGTTAGGCAAATGGTGAGGTATGTTAGATCATCTTCGGCAAGAAGAAGTCACTTTAAGAAATGTTGTGAAGTTCAAAGCGTGGATTGTTCTAAAACATTAGAGCTAGATGTGCCTACTAGGTGGAATTCCACCTACTTGATGTTGGATACGGCACAAAACTTTGAGAAGGCCTTTGATAGGTTTGATCTTTTTGATGAGAATATTAATAATTATCTTTCTACTCATGTTCTTGAAGATGGAAGTGTTGCAGGTCCTCTTCAATCTGATGATTGGGTGAATGTAAGGAATGGGATAAAGTTTCTTGAAAGATTTCACGAGCTCACCATAAAGGTTTCAGGTTCACATTATGTTACTTCTAATGTTCATTTTGAGGATATATGTGAGCTGGATGTACATTTGAAAGTGTGTTTAACAAGTGAAGATCTTAATTTGAGTAAAATGGTTGAGCGGATGAGAGAAAAGTTTAAAAAGTATTGGGGTGATCCTGCAAAGATGAACAAAATGATTTTTATTGCTTCCGTGTTGGATCCTTGTAATAAGTTTGTGTATGTTAGCTTTGGGCTTGAAGAGCTATTTGGGGAGGAAGTAGGAAATAAAGTAAGCAAAGGAGTGTATGATTATATGAAATCTTTGTTTGGAGAGTATCTAAAAAAATTATTCAAGAGAATTTCATCATAAATCATCTCCATCTACATCTTCTTCATCTCAATGCTTATCTGATGTATCTTCTAGATTCGACACCTCGCGAGAACAAAAGCTTTGAGAACTAAGCATTGAAGAAACAAAAGGAAGATTGGATGTGGGGGTGCTAAATCGGAGTTGGATAGATACATTAGTGAAGAACAAGATCGAAGATGAATGTGTTGAGTTTAAGGTCTTAGATTGGTGGAAAATAAATGCTCCTAGATTTCCCGTGCTTTCGAGTTGGCTCGTGATATATTGGCTATTCGGTTTCTAGTGTGGCATCGGAATGTGCATTTAGTACTTAGTGGACATATTCTTGATCCATTTAGAAGTTCATTGACTCCTAAATGTGTGCAATCTCTTATTTGTGCCCAAGATTGGCTTGGAGAAGAGACTAAACCCGTTAGTGTGGAAGAAAGTTTGGAGTATCTTGGGCAACTTGAACTTGGTAAGGTTTTATATTTTTTTTTGTGTTTTTTAGTGCAAAAATCATATACTTATTTATGTTGTATGACATATTTGATTAAATTTCCTTTAGAGATAGCAAATAGTGGAAGAGATCCTTGCATTGTTGATGTTTGATTGCAATTTGCTACTAGTGGTAAGTTTAATATTTTATTTTGTATTTCTATTCTTTTATCTTGAAAGTTATATTCTAACTTTTGGTTTTGTCTTATTTTTTATTATGTTCAAGTTCAATAATGCCTCCTAATGCTCGCTCACATGTTTGGGAATATTTTGCGTTAGTTCAAGACAATGAAGAAGGGCATAAATTAAGGTGCTTGAAATGTGGTATGATACTTAAATATAATTCAAGAGTGAATGGCACAGGTTCCTTGATGAAACATATTGGGAAATGTCTTGAGCGTCAGAGAGGCAAATTCGCCAAATTTGAGCTTGTGTTTTGAACTTGGTGAATTTCGGACCGAATTGTGATTGCTAGTGTTGTGTTAAGACAATGGATTTAAGACTTAGTTTGTGACAACTAATTTTTTGTATTTGGAGCTAAATTTTAAGACATTTGTGTTGTTTATTTATGTTGCTTGCGGTTTGGTCTTTACTCGTTTTAAGCTTATGTTATTTGTGTTGCTTGTTTTTGCCTTGTGCGTTGTTTTCTTGATGTCTTTGGTCTTTGTTGTTATTGTTTTAAGTTGAAGGCTTTAAGCCTACTGGTTTAGTTTTGCTGCTGTTGGCTGCTGCTACTGATTTTTCAGCCAACTTGGCTGCTAGTGTTTTAATGTTGTTGGTTGTATTGTTCAAGTTTTAGAAAAAAGCAGGGCACAGTTAGTGAATTTTCGGGTGGGCTGCTGCTACTGATTTTTTTTTTTTTTGGTCGTAGTTCCTGTTCCTCCTTTTTGACACTCTTAGTTCTCCCATAATTAGATGTCTGGTAAATAACGATCGGGAAGAACAGAAGGCTGGGATATTCCATAGTGACATTGTTGTATTAGTGCTGCTTATCACTAGAAAAAATGAATTTTTGCCCATCACTAGAAAAAATGAATTGTTGGCTACTGTTAGTGGCTTAGTGCTACTTATCACGATATGTACAGCAGGTCATAATTTTCCATATCATTTGAGGAACAATGTTATAGGGTCAGAATAGTTAAGTTGCAAATATGGTTAGTTGTACGTGAGATAAAGTTGAAAAAAAAAATTAAAGAAAATTGAATGCAGAGTGGAAGTAGAATATTATTGAGGAGCTTAATGGCATACCGTCTATTAGTCCATTTTACAAGTAGAAAACCGAATTAGAAAAACTGAAACCGAACCGAACCGAATTAATTCGGTGCGGTGTTCGGTATCTACTTTCAAAAAACCGAAACCGAAAAAACCGAACCGAAGAACCGAATGCCCACCCCTAATGACAAGTGTCATCACCACAAAAAATGAAATAAAAAATCAAAAATCTCAATTTAAAAACTGTCAAATTGTAATTACTACAAAAAAAACAAAATAAAAAAAAAAAAATAATAAAAACTGTCAATTTAAAACTCTCAAATTGTAATCACAAAAAAAAAATGATATTAACAAAAAAAAAAAAAAACAACTTAAACAGCCAATTTAAAAACTGTATGTGTCTCTGTGAAGGTGCGATTAAAAAAATTGCCCAAAAGAAACCCTAACCCTAGCAAAGCCCTAATATATTCCAACCTTTTTTCTGGCCACCACGCAGCCTCCACTGGAGGTTGCTCAGCCATCAGCAACACAACCCAATACTATACAACAACCCATGCAACTTCTACAACCACAAACCTATGCATCAACCTTAAAACCTATACAACCAGTTCAAAACTATCCACCATTATCACAAACGAAAATCACATACTTGCATGGAGAAACAAGATTTTTGTGGGATGAAGAAGAAATAGAACAGATGATAAAACAAGAAATTCTCCAATATGCCATTGTTGGAAAGTTTTCATATGGTTGGCCTGATATTAAAGAGCTTCGTAAACTTATACCAAAGCAGTGTGAATTGAAGGGAGAGTGTCCTATAGGTCTGCTACACAATAGGTATGTGTTGCTTCATCCAACCCTAGTATTTTATAATAAAGAGTCTTAAGTAGGTATCCTATGTCTTTTTCCCTAAAATAAAAAGAGGACATACCACTATTTAAACATTGTAATAATACTTTAATAAATCATATGAGGGTCCCCATCCATTGAAAACATTATCAAAAAAAATTTAGGACAAGTAATGGTACATAAAAGGCCAATTTTTTCTAAAAAAAACATAAACAAATAAAAATAAAATAAATAAGAAGACTTGATACTATTTAAACATTATAATAACACTTTAATACATCATATGAGAGTCTTCATCCATTGAACACATGATCAAAAGAGTTTTAGGACAAGTAATGGTAATCATAACACTACTATCCAATTAGTCTGACAACAAGTTATTGTTCTCAAAGCACAACCTTGTTCTAAGGATAACCATTACTTGTGCTTAAACTCTTTGGATCATGTGTCTAATGGATGAGGACTTTCATATGACATATTAAAGTGTTATATAATGTTTAAATATTATCACATCTTTTTATTTATTTTATTTTATTTATTTATGGTTTTTTAGACAAATATTAGCCTTTTAAGTGCCATTAGTTGTCCTAAAACTATTTTGATCATATGTTTATTAAAGTGTTATTATAATGTTTAATATCCTTTTTATTTTATTTATTTATTTATGGCTTTTTTTAGACAAATATTGGCCTTTTAAGAACCATTACTTGTGCTAAAACTCTTTTGATCATGTGTTCAATGGGGACTCTCATATAATGTATAAAGTGTTATTATAATGTTTAAATAGTGGCATGTCCTTTTATTTATTTTAGTTTATTTATTAATTTTTAGACAAATATTGTCCTCGGTCCATATATAACATGTGGATAGTTATTAACCATGCATAAAGTCGAGCCTAAATGATAATCAGCAATAGCTATTGACGATGGTCGGTTTATGGTATACCTATCCACGATCCCTTAGATTTGTTCAATTTGGGGTCTTGGGTTTGGTTTTTTTTTTTCCATTAGACTAGTGCAAATTTAGCATGCTTTTCATTCCAACGGTCGCCTTTATTTCTCTGGTTTATCATCGACCAAAATGGTCAAAAATTGTCCTAAGTAGTGAGTTATTATAAACTAAGGTGGTTTATTTTCGGTTTGGCTTATAATTGACCCAACACACCTGGCTTTATTTAGATTGACAGACCACAAATTTCTTTACAACAGTAATAAAATAAAAAATTCTTAAATTTACAACCTTAACAATACATCCTTCCCTATATAAAACTGACCCAAAGTTCAAACTCCTCCATTGTCTTTTTTTCTTGAACAAACTCTTCCATTGTCTCTTTTCTTGATCAAACTCCTCTTTCTTGATCAAACTCCTCCATTCTCAGATACATAACCATCACTCTGAACTCTAGTATCAACTCTATCTCCTTCATCACCATCAACACTACACTCATTAATAGGGTTTGAATAGGACTCACTCTCAGCTTCTGCACTTCTTTTTCTTTTTCCATCTCGGCTAACTTCTTCACCTCTTTTTTTATTTTTTATTTATTTTTTTATCCTTACGATTCGCAGTAGAACGGGTTTGAACCATGTCACTAGAACGGGGGAGTATTTTTCCTCCTCTTCCTTTACAGCTAGGCCTTTATATGATCTATATATAAACAATTAATACAGACGTTGTCGAACCACGATATAAGAACCATCACTCTCAACTATATCTGAACCATATGTATCTGAACCATCCTGAACTGGGACGTGGTAGTTATATCAGAACCATCCTCAGATAGGGACTTTATTTTGCCTGTTTTTTAGATAGGGAATAAGAATAATCCACCAAAAGTCTATTAACAGACCGTAATCTACAAAAAGCAAAAACACAAAAAGAAAGATCGAAACAAGCAAAATAAGCATAAATAACACACATTTTCAACAGAAAAACAAGCAAAACTTCAAAGGTTTTGCCAAAAAAAAAAAGCAGAACTTTATGAACCCTAGGTTTTTATCAAGATTGAAAAAATAATAATCAAACCATACTTTTAAATAGACAATATGGATCTTAAAATGCTTCGCCATTGATGCATACCTGAGGACGAGGATTGGAGAGCTTTTGGGCTCTAGAGAGAAGAAAAATCGACTGGAGAGATTGAGATGAGAGAGAAGGGGACTTATGCATATTTTAGAAGAAAGAGAGAGGGGTTTTTGTATATTTTAATACAAGTGTAAGGGGCTTAAGTGTATAAATTGAAACACTCAAACTTTTAAAAATCATGAAATGAACCCAATGCCCCTTTTTCTAAACCCTAATTCCGAAAAATAAATGAAAAAGAAAATCAGTGACCTTATTTCCAATTAAGACTTGAAAGTGGCCTTCTTCACAAATCTTCTCTAGTTACTTTCTTTTTCGTTGATGTTTAAGATTGAATATAAGGTGTTTAAGTATTTGATTTTAAAATGTAGGGCGTGTATCTATAGATGAGTCACTTTTCAATGGTGTTTAGTATATTTTACTCAAATTTCAACGTATAATTAGGTGATGGTATAAAAATATCGTTATGTATATATATATATATATATATATATATATATATATATATATATATATATATATATAAATATAAATTTAATTTGAGTAGATAAAAGAAGCACGCGGACCGTGGAAAAAAGAAAGATCCCCACCTCCTTGTTATGCTTTTGTACATGTTTTTTTAAGACACGCAAGAGGAGTGTGTGACACAGAGTGACTGACTTGTATTTACCAGATATATTTAAATTTCAATTATGGGTGAAGAAAGATCTTCCTCAGATCGGATGATGCATGTTGAACATATAAAACCTTAAAATTGATGATCACTTGACAAAATTGAGGAACATGTTTGTGTGTGTGTGTGTATATATATATATATATGTATTCCTGTTTATTCTTGTTGACATTTCTAAATATCCTATACTCTTTAAAATCTTTCATTAGTTTGAGATAGAGACGTTACCTCTTTTTGGTTAGTTTAGAAATGATCAAGAGTTAAAGCTTGAAACAATAAGAACTATTTATTGCCATAGACTTTGGAAGATATCACGAGTTAATTATGAGTGAATTAAGAATTATTTTATTGCCAAAGACTTAGTAACCTCTTAAGTTACAACTTAATATCTTGCCGACCTTGCATAACTTGCGGCAGCACGATTTAGACGGGTGGTAAATACTTATTCTGTTATACCAAATCAATTTAATTTATCATGATTAAGTAATTTAACAAAACAAAGATATACATTAACTAATCATCATTAAATAATAATTATATATGTTTAAACATATTCCATGCAACACCTGGTACGAATTGTTTTTTACCCATATGGATTCCTAAACAACCGCTTGCTACAGAGGTTCTTAATTCTTTGCTAATAAAATATTACTGTAACTATGTCATGTACTTGGATTGAAACTTAGAGTTTGAAAAAGTAAAAAAGAAGGAACTTTGAAACTTGTGATCGGTCTCATACATGAAATTTTATAGCTATAAAAGTATGTCATTAAAGAAAAAATAAAAAATTATAAGTTAAATTATTTTCAAACATTGAAATGTGCTATTGGGAAATCAATATGGGGCCAACCCTCAGTAAGGACTAATCGAAGCCTTCAAAAGTACTCAGGATTAATGGATCCGGTTTTTACTCATTCCTTCTTAAATACCAGGCTTAGTTCACGTATAAGAGAACTTGGTCCTCTGACCTAATTCATAAGTGATCCCTCGATATTTTCCACTTCATGAACTATTTGTGCAGTGCTTTTATATTATGAAGTATAATAAGAAAATAGCGAGAAAAAAATGCTGTTATTCAAGTCTCTGTATGAATAACAAAATAAATTGATTTGTATACACAAATGATATTTACCTTTCTCTTGTTCATGATGTGTTGCCATGTCATCTTAATTAATAACAGTTGATTGCTAGGGAAAAAATAAAGAAAAAGAGTTAGTTTGGTCAAAAAGGAGGAAAAAAAGCTTATATTTCTCTCTGTCTCTTCTCATTTGGCTCATAGTTATGTAGTCAATCAGTTCCTATAGAGGTCTTTGTTTGCATAATTTGTACCTGACTGATTCTTTAACTTAAATATGCATCATTTTAAAAGATAGTGCTCGAGTGCATGAACGAATCTATAGTATTACGTACGGATTCATATGAGCTCAATAACTTTTTATCTAAATTTACTAGTAGTACCATTGCGTACCCATTTAGACATCAGCTATCATTTTTATACTTTTAATATTTGGATTCAACAGTGTAATATAAAATTTGAGAAGTATTTTACGCAAAACAATAATTTCTACTGCTAATATATTTTCAAGTGAAGTTCATATTCAAATTAAAATACATATTTTTTCTTCGAATATTTTTGTTAATATTTTTCAAACACCTATATATATTGATTAACTGGTTTTGGATTAGTAACTATGATCAGATCCTCATAATTGCAGTCGGGGTCAATAGGGAAAATGTTAATTAGGTTCTCATTTAGCATACTATCCAACGTATTTATATTAGATGAGGGGTGGAAAATTAACAAACCGACCTTAGCTCAGTTGGCAGAGCGGAGGACTGTAGTCGGGACAAATGCCCACAGCTAATCCTTAGGTCACTGGTTCGAATCCGGTAGGTCGGACTTTTTGTTTTTAGATTTTTGTTTTTTATTTTCTATGAACATTAAGATGAAAATAAAAACCTCCTGTCTTTTCAATTTCATATATGTTTTCTTCCATATTTGTTTTTTGCTTTTTCGTTTAAGCTCAGTTTCGAGGTAAAAGCTGCACACTATCCAATGTCAACTGCATGCAGGGGCGGAGATAGGTTTCATCCGAACATTTTTTGACAGGAAATCCTATTGTATATATAAGATTAATCTTTTTTTAATGTGTATATTATGTCAAACTCCTTTGGTGAAAATTCCGCTTTTGCCGCACGAATTCAGGAAAAAAAAATATATGCGATAATTGTAAATATACTTTTGCTTAAGATCTGCAAGACTTTGTGACAATTCCCCAATTATACGTTATTATTTATTCTATATATTACTCTTCATAAAACTTCTTTGTTTATGGGATGCAATTGATTAAAAAAAATATTTTTTTCTTCTTTGTTTATGGGATGCAATTGATTTAAAAAAATATTTTTTAAGTTAAAAATTGAATGGAACACTCATGTTGGCAGCGTATGAATCTGATTATAAATGAAATTAACTTAGACAAAATTTGAAATGAAATTCCAAAGCAACAATTGTATGGAAACCTTTGTTTCTCGAATACATGGAAAGTTTTGACTTGGATTTTTTTCTTCTGCTCTTTATCTCCCAAACTTTTCTTTTTACCAAAAATTTGAAGTGTCCACCCTAAGCAACACTTTGGTACGGTAACCCTTTTTAGGTAGGAAAACATGCAAAGTTCTGAAGTGGAAACTCTTTCTTTTCTTTTCCCAAATATACATGAATATAGATTAACTAAACCTAATCCTTATATTTATAGGATTTCATACTTATAAATAAACATATACTTAGACAGTTTAACTCTGAAAAGTGAATCAGTAAGAATATAGAGGGAGAGAATAAGCAAACACGGCCAAGATCAACAAAAAGAAGAAGACGAGAATAATTATAATGGCGTTCTCTCACGATTATATGCCAATGTTCTCACATGAGGAAGCTCCAAAAAAGGAGTTGGCCAGGCAACATAGATGGGTAGAGGGAGATGGTGAATTCTTGAGGAATCGAATCGCTAGTACTAAGAATCCTTCTCTTTCTCCAACTTCATGTAATAACTTTAGTTCTCCAATATTTAGCCCAGCAAAGCATGAGAACTCATATAAGGGAAACAATTATTATCTCAATCGGCAGAAATTCATTAATAGTTACAAGATGAGCAATAAGGGAAGTGCAATCCAGAAAATCAAGAAGTGGCTGAATTTCAAAGAGAAGAAGATGAGTACTTCAGCGAAAAACGACTCATGCACGAAGAAAAACTCAGCTTCCAGTGTCAATCCTAAGGATAATATGCTCAGCCCATGCAACCGTCTTCTCAAGAGTTGTTTTTCCTTTCATTGATGTTCAAGTACTTGAGTTTGGATTTAATTTACTCAAATTTTAACGTGTAATGCTAGTATATAGTTAGATGTTGAACCCCCTTGGTGAAAAAATCTTGCATTCGCCATTGCTCCACGAATTTAGAAATAAAATGATGTGATAATTGTAAATTTCAGTTTTATATACTCTTGTTTAAGTGATTGATTTTCTGCAAGAGTGCTTGGTGAAAATTCCTCAACCGTACGTTGTTCTTTGTTCTGTTAATCATCAGGGAATGCAATTGGGAAGTATTTTCTTTAAGTTAAAAATTGAATGAAACGTACAAATCGATGTAAAACAAAAAGGTGGAATAGCCTGGGAGACCTCTGTACTTAACACTTTTTGACATCCCGATATTTGTGTGATTCCTATTAATCAAATTGTAATTTGTTTACATAAAGTAAAGAACACTACGTTTATTTCGAGCCCACAGAAAAACTGTATTTTCTTAAAGAATTTAATCCCCTCACAGTTGCCAAAGGTTTGGATTAATTCTTCCCAGGATAGAACGAAATTCTATTCTGCAATACCGGCAATGGAAATTGCAGAATTTCAGCGAACTCAACGAATGGTAGCAATCACACGACACTTACTGATTTTCTGGTTTTGAAAAGAATGCAGTATGAGGGGAAAGAAAATTGTGTTTTTCAGAAAGCAAACAACTTTGCAGTTTTTCGTTTTCAGTGTGTAAAAAATGAGGCGAAGCCTCTAAAAATTTATAGCCTGTTATTTTGATCTGAACAGGTGTGGAAGTGCCTGTTCGGTGAAGGAGATGACCGTTGGTCATCGTTATGTCCGTTGGGAAAATTAATTCCGTTGGAAAGGAAAAAAAATAATTCCGCGAATTTAATTAATTAAGTTAAATTTCGCGTGAATTGATTAATATCCGGATTGGAAATATTAAGTAATGAAAATGGAAATAAAATAAATTTGGTCCAAAAATATTATCAATCAATCGGATCATTTGACCAAATCCAAATCCAAATCCAAATCCAGAGCTGAGCGACGACGACGGCGCGAGGGGTGGTCCTCTTCTCAACCCTTTATGAGCTAGAGAATGTGTTGCTTAATATAAGCACACACATAACACTTTCAACCACCAATGTGGGGGAAGTGCTCACTTGAAATGTTGTTTTTCAAACTTTTATTTTCCTCCATTTCCCAATTCATACTTCACCTTTAAAGTCCCTCACTTAATGCATTTGTGGACTTTAAACTCAACAATCCCCCACATGAATGGGGAATGGCTATATATGCAACATGCCTAAAAAAACTTGTGTGATTACAGGTAAGGATTAACCGCATCTGGGTAAGTAGGTTTCCTTTTGAACTTTCCGTAGTGAACATACATCGGATAAACTCGATCAATCGGTAGATTTGATATCTTTGAACCGTCGATCTTTAATGTATATCTAGACAACATATGTCACACACTTAACCCTTAACCATTCTTGGTTCTCATTGTTGTGTTCGTTTCAGCCTTAAACACCACCTGATTTCATGAGTGTGTAGAGAACTGGCCTTACTCTAATTCTCCTTGAAGCGGCTTCGACTTCACGCTCACATAGGTGATTCCTAGACGTGTCATCCTATAGATACACAATTTGATATACTTCGTATCAAACTTAGAAACCATTAAAAAGCCTTTGCGCTTTATCCTTGTTCCCGAACATTGTCTTATCAGCGAGAATGGATTGAGTTTGACGACAATGTTGAACCGTCATTCATAACTTTGTTTGATCTCCTTGAACCTAGATCTTGGGATTTCCAGTCAGCTAGGTGGAGTTACCATTATTATGACTTGTTCTTGGCCAAAATCCCATTCCCTTTGATGATTTATCAACCGCCTCTCTAGTTAGGCCTTTTGTAAGTGGATCCGACACATTATCCTTTGGCTTTACATAGTCAATTGTGATAATTCCACTAGAGAGTAATTGTCTAACGGTACTATGTCTTCGTCGTATGTGACGAGATTTTTCGTTATACATAACGCTTCCAGCCCTTCCTATTGCAGCTTGACTATCACAATGCATGCATATAGGTGCTACTGGTTTAGGCCAAAACGGAATGTCTTCCAAGAAATTCCGTAGCCATTCAGCTTCCTCACCAGCTTTATCCAAAGCTATAAACTCTGACTCCATTGTAGAGCGAGCGATACATGTCTACTTGGATGATTTCCAAGACACTGCTCCTCCTCCAAAGGTGGAAACGTATCCGCTTGTGGATTTAACTTCAGATGATCCGATGATCCTTCAATTACAGCAGGATATTTATTATAGTGCGAGGCATAGTCTTGGGTGTATTGTAAATACCCCAAAACTCTTTTCATTGCCATCCAATGAGTTTGGTCAGATTACTTGTGTAACGACTCAAGTTTACTTATTGCACAAGCTATATCTAGTCGTGTACAGTTCATAATGTACATCAAACTTCCCAACACTCGAGCATAGTCTAACTGAGACTTGCTTTGACCTTGGTTCTTTGTAAGAGCAAGGTTCACGTCAATCGGAGTCTTTGCAACGTTAAACTCCAGATACTTGAATTTTTCAAGTACCATCTTAACATAGTGAGTTTGTGACAATGCTAGACCTTGTGGAGTTCTATGGATCTTAATTCCTAGAATTAAATCAGCAACTTTTAAGTCTTTCATATCAAACTTGCTAGCAAGCATACGCTTAGTAGCATTTATGTCGGCAATGTCTTTGCTCATTATCAACATATCGTCAACATACAGGCAAACAATGACCAAGTGATTTGGAACGTTCTTAACGTAAACACATTTATCCCATTCATTAATTTTAAATCCATTTGTCAACATTATTTGGTCAAATTTTGCATGCCATTGTTTGGGTGCTTGCTTAAGTCCATAAAGTGACTTAACAAGTCGACACACCTTTTTTTTTTCCGGGAGTTATGAACCCTTCGGGTTGATCTATATAGATTTCTTCCTCTAACTCTCCATTCAAGAAGGCTGTTTTCATATCCATTTGATGGATATGGAGTCCGTACACCGCAGCCAATGCTATCAACACCCGAATGGATGTTATCCTTGTTACCAGTCAGTGAGTATGTATCAAAATAATCAAGACCTTCTCGTTGTCTGAATCCTTTGACAACGAGTCTTGCCTTATATTTATCAATAGTGCCATCATCTTTCATTTTCTTCTTGAAAATTCATTTGGAGCCTAAAGGTTTGTTTCCCGGAGGAAGATCAACCAATTCCCAAGTATGATTGTTTAATATGGATTTTGTTTCACTATTGATTGCCTCTTTCCAATATTGTGCTTCGGAGGAAGACATTGCTTCCTTGAAAGTTTGAGGCTCATTCTCTACTAAGAATGTCAGAAAGTCTGGACCAAAGGAAGTCGATGTTCTTTGACGTTTGCTACACCTTGGATTCTCTTCGTTAGGCATTTTTCCTTTGTTTCTTCCTGAGGTCGTTTAGGTCTTTCACCAGACGACTCACATTCTATTTTATACGGATAAATATTCTAAAAAAATTCAGCATTATCAGATTCCATTACCGTATTAACATGAATGTCGGGATTTCTGATTTATGAACCAGAAAACGATACGCTTTGCTATTAGTGGTGTATCCTATAAAAACACAATCAATGGTTTTTGGTCCAATTTTTACCCTTTTGGGTTTAGGAACTTGCACCTTGGCTAAACACCCCCACACTTTGAAATATTTTAAGCTAGGCTTTCTACCTTTCCATTGTTCATATGGAATGGACTTTGTTTTGCTATGGGTCACTCGGTTGGGTATTCGGCTTGCTGTAAGGATAGCTTCACCCCATAAGTTTTGCGGTAAACCAGAACTTATCAATAAGGCATTCATCATGTCCTTCAATGTTCGATTCTTTCTTTCCGCAATTCCATTGGATTGTGGGGTGTATGGGGCAGTAGTTTGATGAATAATTCCATATTCTAAGCATATTTCTTCAAAGGGAGATTCATATTCTCCACCCCTATCACTTCTAATCATTTTGATTTTCTTGTTCAGTTGTGTTTCGACTTTATTTTTGTATTGTTTAAATGTATTAATAGCTTCATCTTTGCTATTAAGTAAATACACATAGCAATATCGAGTACTATCGTCAATAAACGTTATAAAGTACTATTTCCCACCACGTGATGGTGTTGACTTCATATCACAAATGTCGGTATGAATTAAGTCTAAAGGATTGGAATTCCTTTCAGTAGACTTATAAGGATGCTTAGCATACTTGGATTCATGACATACTTGACATTTGGACTTATTTCATTCAAACTTAGGAAGTATTTCCAAGTTAATCATTTTTCGCAAGGTTTTATAATTAACATGTCCCAAACGTGCATGCCATAAACTATTTGACTCAAGTAAATAAGATGAAGGAGAAATTTTATTCATATCAACTAATATTACATTGAGTTTGAAAAGGCCCTCTGTGAGGTAGCCCTTTCCAACATACATATCGTTTTTACTAACAACAACCTTATCAGAAACAAAACCACATTTAAATCCATTCTTGACTAGCAGTCAAGTTGAGACTAAGTTCTTCCGCATTTCTGGAACATGAAAGATGTTCTTGAGCGTCACAATCTTTCCAGACGTCATCTTCAAGTCAATGTTGCCTATTCCCTCGATTTTGGCAGTAGCAGAATTGGCCATGAAGATAGTCTCGTTGGGGCCAACTGCATCATAAGAAGAAAAGAATTCCTTGTTAGAACACACGTGGCGAGTAGCGCCCGAGTCTATCCACCATTCTCGCGGGTTACCTACCAAGTTGCATTCGGACAACATGGCACATAGATTATCCACTTCATTATTCATTTCAGCCATATTGGCTTGACCTTTCTTCTTCTCCTTATCCTTTTCGAGCACGACGACGATACCGTCATGTGTCCAATTTTACCGCAATTGTAACAACTTCCTTTGAATTTCTTCTTGCTTGGAACATTCTTCCCTCCACATCCTGTTTCCTTTTCTTTGAATTTGTAGGGGCAGTTTCAACGATGTTTGCCCCCATTTTTGCTTGTTTGCCATTGGCTTGGCCTTCTTCTCAGCAGATCTGTTGTCTTCCTCAATTCTAAGCCGAACGATTAGATCTTCTAATGTCATTTCCTTACGTTTGTGCTTTAAGTAGTTTTTAAAATCTTTCCACAAAGGAGGCAATTTTTCAATAGAGGCCGCAACTTGGAAAGCTTCGTTGACTACCATTCCTTCCGCAAGCAAATCATGTGTAATCACTTGAAGTTTCTAGACTTGTGACATGACAGATTTGTTATCTACCATTTTAAAGTCCAAGAACTTCGCAGCAACAAACTTTTTCAACCCAGCATCCTCGGTCTTATATTTCTTGTCCAAAGCATTCCATAATTCCTTAGACGTCCCATATTTGCTATAGACATTATAAAGACCATCATCCAGCCCATTGAGAATATAGTTTTTACATAGAAAATCAGAATAATTCCATGCCTCCGTCGCGATGAAACGCTCGTTGTCCGGAGTCTCTTATGGTAGAACAGGAACTTCCTCAGTAATAAATTTTTGTAGACTGGGTTTGTTAAGTAGAAGAACATTTTATGTTGCCAGCGTTTAAAGTCTATGCCAGAAAACTTTCCGGGCTTCTCTGCCGCAGCCATTGCAGGGACAGTTGTGGTGCGACTTGAAGAGGCGGCAGTTGTTGCACCAGAACCAGTAGCGTTCTTGGCAGTGATATCAGCCATTTTCTGTTCGACAACAAAATAGAACCAGAATCAATAAATAGAACGCACAAAGTAATAATGTCAATGAAGTTTTTATATTCTTCTAATCAAACACACAAAGTAATAATCTCGATGAAGTTTTTATATCTTCAAATCGAGTAGATTACTGGAGTAGAAAATCCGAGGATTTTAGTCTCCAACCAGAACAGAATATTAGATGAAACAGAAGTATAATTATTAAATTCTTTAAGTTTGTGATTCATGTTAATCAAATTATAATCTGGTTACATAAACTAAAGAATTTCATTTTCAGTGTGTAAAAAATGAGGCGAAGCCTCTGAAAATTTATAGCCTGTTATTTTGATCTGAACAGGTGTGGAAGTGCCTGTTTGGTGAAAGACATGACCGTTGGGAAAATTAATTCCGTTGGAAAGGAAAAAAAATAATTCCGCGAATTTAATTAATTAAGTTAAATTTCGCGTGAATTAATTAATATCCGGATTGGAAATATTAAGTAACGAAAATGGAAATAAAATAAATTTGGTCCAAAAAGATTATTAATCAAATCATTTGACCAAATCCAAATCCAAAGCCGAAGCCGAGCCGAGCGATGACGACAGTGCGAGGGGTGGTCCTCTTCTCAACCCTTTACGAGCTAGAGAATGTGTTGCTTAATATAAGCACACACATAGCACTTTCAACCACCAATGTGGGAGAAGTGCTCACTTGAAAGGTTGTTTTTCAAACTTTTATCTCCCTCCACTTTTGTTTCCCTCCATTTCCCAATTCATATTTCACCTTTAAAGTCCCTCACTTAATGCATTTGTGAACTTTAAACTCAACAGTTTGTACTTACATGTTTGCCAACTGAACCCCTTTACCCATCAAAACTGAACATTTTAAACACCTTCCATCCTATGTGACATTTTGAACATTTTAAACACCTCCCATCCTATGTGACATTTGACTCAGCTGTGTGTGTGATACACTCACTTTAGGCGAGCGAGGCCTTGAAAAAAGGCAATAACGATCAATTTTTGCCTTTTAAAAGCCTCCTTCTTCTCCAAACATTAAACCGCCATTGTTGAACCAATTTTGAGCTCTATCCCATAATTTGATCTCCAAATTTCTTCCGCATTTTTTTTTCTGCATCTATTCTTCTTGTTCAGTGTTGTTTACAAGCTGTTTTATTTCTTTAACTGGAATTTCTTTTTCAAGAAATCATGAAGGTACGTTTTTGCTATTGTGGACTTATTGCTGATCTGAAGATGTCCACGACACCAATCAATCCTGGAAGAAGGTTTTGGGGCTACCAAAGATATGCAAGTGGTAATGGATGTGGCTATTTTCGATGGGTTGATCCGGCTGATCCAATATGCCAAGAACAATACTACAACACATTAATGAACTCTACAAGTCTTGGCGGGGGAAGACATGGAAGGTGGACCCGGTGCATTGTTGCCATAGTTGTGGTTATTGTTCTTTGGTTCCTTATCTTTTGTATGTAAGATTAGTAGTTCTACTTAGTTGTTTAGGCTTGTTATTTTCAGTTGGAAGGTAATATTAGTAGTATCTAAGATTAGTAGTATGCCAAGACATGTGCCTAGGCTTGTCATGGAATGTAATTTTTTGTTGTTCATGAACGTAATGAAAATGACAATGGCTAGTTTGAAACACAAACCTTGAAATTAAGCATTACAACTGTCTGATATCAGCCCTCAAATCCATGTACAAAGATAAATATTGTCTGGCAAATTTAATCAACAAAAACAGTTGGCTCCTAAAATTAGCAAGTCTAACATCTACTTTCAAACACTATTAATTGTTGCCTAGTGTGGTTTGAGTGCTTGTTGTAGGTTGAGTGCTTGTAGAAGAATGTGCTCTTTTGTAACTTTGTTCTTGTAGCTACCTTTGAGTAACTGCAGCTCCACTATTCCACCTCAGTCCATGTGCTTTGTAACTAAGATCAATGTTAGTGGGTACTAAACTAATCAATCCATCACTATGCATCACTCTATCAGTTGTTCCAGTCAGAAATAAAAAGGACTGAGTTAGAGATGTTCAAAAATTTCAAAAGGATGATGTCTTTAAATTGAAATAGTTACCCTCTCAATCACACTGCCACCTTCTCCAAATAGCACACCATAACCAGCTACCCTTGGTCTCTTATACCTAGTTTGTGGTGGCTTTTATAACCAAGATTTGCCCCACCACTTCTAACCGAATAAGTCTTTTCTTTGGTCCCAAAGAGTAGTTGACTGTCGGGTGCTTGATTGAGTTGGTTGAGAATTTGTTGCAAAGATTTGTCGGAGTACTTGTCAGGCACCACTTTGACCAAAGACTTGCATTTGCACCAGCTCTTGCACCACCTCTTCCACCTGCATTTGCACCACCTTTTTAACCACCTCTTGCACCACTTTTTGCACTACCTCTTCCACATGCACTTGCACCACCTCTTGCACTACCACCACCAGTTGCAGCAGGACCAGCAGTTGCTGCTACATTGGTTGCACCAACAATAGCAGATGAAGAAAAAGCACCTCCACTTTTCTGCATTCACAACATTAAGTATTTCAATTCAAATGACAAAATAATAAAGGCATAAAATAGAATAACACTTACAGCAATTGGACATCCTTTCTTGTTATGTCTCATAGTGTTGCATACTGAACATGTCATTTTCCTGCCGTTCCTTGTAGCTTTTCCAATTTTTTCCCCTGACTCATCAGCATCCTTATTCCTCTTTTTCTTTGGCCTACCTGGCATTTGAGTAATTTCAGGTGGCTCAATGGGTGGTCTTATGCTCTTTGGCCACATCTTCATGTTTGTCATAGGTTGAATGAATTTGTTGTAAGCCTTCAAATATATCTCCTTTTTATACCAGTGCTCAACAAATGCTTCAACCTCCAAGCTCTTGTATTGAATTGCAGTAATGACATGTGCACAAGGAATTCCTTTCAATTGCCATCATCTACAACTATACACCTTGTTCTTCAGATTAACAACATGTCTATATGGTGGATCTTTAACCCCAAACTCAATATCACCATTAAAATGCAACTCAGAATCTGCTGCATATTCAGTATTCTCTTTAAGAGTTTCCATTGCCATGGGTGATACTTCACCTACCCATTTTTCAGCAAATTCTCTCATTTGATTCATCCTCTCCATAACTTTGATTTTGAGAATCTGCTGCATATTCAGTATTCTCTTGAAGAGTTTCCATTGCCATGGGTGATACTTCACCTACCCATTTTTCAGCAAATTCTCTCATTTGATTCATCCTCTCCATAACTTTGATTTTGATTTCTTCCAGCATAGTTACAATTGATTTGAGTCTAGGTATCAAATGATGCATAGTTATGATTGATTTGAATCTAGGTTTCATCCGAACAATTTTTGACGGAAAATCATATTGTATATATAAGATTAATCTTTTTTTAATGTGTATATTATGTCAAACTCCTTTGGTGAAAATCCCGCTTTTGTCGTACGAATTCAGAAAAAAATAATATGTGATAATTGTAAACTTCGATTATATACTTTTGCTTAAGATCTGCAAGACTTTGTGACAATTCCCCAATTATACGTTATTATTTATTCTATATATTACTCTTCATAAAACTTCTTTGTTTTCTGGGATGCAATTGATAAAAAATATCTTCTTTAAGTTAAAAAATGAATGGAACTCTCATGTTGGCGGCGTATGAATCTGATTATAAATGAAATTAACTTAGACAAAATTTGAAATGAAATTCCAAAGCAACAATTATATGGAAACTTTTGTTTCTCGAATACATGGAAAGTTTTGACTTGGAATTTTTTTGCTTCTTTTTATCTCCCAAACTTTTCTTTTTACCAAAAATTTAAAGTGTCCACCCCAAGCAACAATTTGGTACGGTAACCCTTTTTAGCTAGGAACACATGCAAAGTTCTGAAGTGGAAACTGTTTCTTTTCTTTTCCCAAATATACATGGATACAGATTAACTAAACCTAATCCTTATATTTGTAGGATTTCATAGTTATAAATAAACATATACTTCGACAGTTTACCTCTGAAAAGTTAATTATTAAGAATATAGAGGGAGAGAATAAGCAAACACGACCAAGAACAACAAAAGGAAGAAGACGAGAATAATTATAATGGCGTTGTCTCACGATTATATGCCAATGTTCTCACATGAAGAAGCTCCAAAAAAAGAGTTGGCCAGGCAACATAGATGGGTAGAGGGAGATGGTGAATTCTTGAGGAATCGAATCGCTAGTACTAAGAATCCTTCTCTTTCTCCAACTTCATGTAATAACTTTAGTTCTCCAATATTTAGCCCAGTAAAGTATGAGAACTCATATAAGGGAAACAATTATTATCTTAATCGGCAGAAATTCATTAATAGTTACAAGATGAGCAATGAGGGAAGTGCAATCCAGAAAATCAAGAAGTGGCTCAACTTCAAGGAGAAGAAGATGAGTACTTCAGCGAAAAACGACTCAGGCACGAAGAGAAACTCAGCTTCCAGTATCAATCCTAAGGATAATATGCTCAGCCCATGCAACCGTCTTCTCAAGAGTTGTTTTCTCTTTCATTGATGTTCAAGTACTTGAGTCTGAAATATAGGGAGTATATCTAACGGTGAGTCATATTTCAAGGATTTTTAGTGTAATTTACTCAAATTTTAACATGTAATGCTAGTATATAGTTAGATGTTGAACCCCGGCCCCTTGGTGAAAAAATCTTGCATCCGCCATTGCTGCATGAATTTAGAAATAAAATAATGTGATAATTGTAAATTTCAGTTTTATATACTCTTGTTTAAGTGATTGATTTTCTGCAAGAGTACTTGGTGAAAATTCCTCAACCGTACGTTATTCTTTGTTCTGTTAATCTTCATGATGCAATTGAGAAGTATTTTCTTTAAGTTAAAAATTGAATGAAACGTACAAATCAATGTAAAACAAAAA
Source organism: Lycium ferocissimum (assembly GCF_029784015.1). NCBI lineage: Eukaryota > Viridiplantae > Streptophyta > Magnoliopsida > Solanales > Solanaceae > Lycium > Lycium ferocissimum. Next base: position 7,889,856 of record NC_081344.1, on the reverse strand, counting down.
AGGAAACTGCATGTCGTGAAAGACCATACTTAAAATAACAACACGATCTTAATAACTATCATTACATAAAATAGAACCTTCCATCATTACATTGCATAACAACGGAATTGGCAATAGATACGACAAAATTTAAGTAACAATTACAACATTGTATTTAAGTAATATTATGATAAAATACAGTAGGTAAAAACCATCCAAACAAGTTTTAAGTCATAACTGGCAGCTCCCAAAATTGGAATCAAATCCAAACATCGTCAAAATTACAGGATGCCTGGGTGAGTACTAGAAAACAGCAAATTGGATATAGAACATATGAGGCATCTGCCTAAATGTGACTTATGGATTAGCATTCTAGCTCTGCTATTACAGGGAGAAAACGAAAGAAAAGGACGAATATCAACTTCAAACATAAGCGGAAGTAATAAATAATACTTCCTCCGTCTCAATTTATGTGATATAGTTTGACTGGGCATGGAATTTAAGAAATAAAGAAAGACTTTTGAATCTTGTGGTTTAAAATAAGACAAAGATATTTGTGTGGTTATAGATATCTCGTTATGCATAAAAGGTAAAGTTTAAATTAAAGTTAAATTGTTGCTAAATAAGGAAATGTAACATTCTTTTTTGGGACAGACTAAAAAGAAAAGTATATCATCGCGAAAATCATTGACCATAAGAGGCAACCCCTCCCGCAAGGATATTTTTGGCTCCCAATTTAGCAGGTCCGTTGCTGCTAATATCTGGTTTCCTCTTGTGAGGGTCATCAGCAGTGGTATGAACTTTTTTTTATTATTATTACAAGGTAAAAGTTAAATTCAAAGAGAAATGAACTTTTAATTCTATAAAAGGCATTCATAACAAAAAACACCAAAACTAATTCATTGACAATTTGACATGCACATATGCACTCATAATTTCAGTTCAGTGAGATAACATACTCATAATAAATATTTACCTCGGCAAGGTCTAACATGGTGAACTCTTCTGGGTTTCCTGAGTTGGAAGGGCCAATATGCTCACCCTCCATCAGAGCCACCAGTCCATGAACCCTTTCGTCAACACAAAGTTAAATATCATTTTTTATGATTCAACAAAAAGAGCTCCAACGCTATGAGTTTCTAGATTTTAACACATATGCAACTTCACATGGTTGAAGTTTACAATTGGATATCATTCCTGAGATATCCAGGGAAAGAGATGTACGCAAGACAACATTATATTACAGTGAATAAAAAATGAGAAATGTTCCTAAACCAGCTCATGGCAGGAAAATGTCAATAGAGGATCAAACTGGTTTTAGACACAGCAGACCAGGTTGTCAGTTCAATGAGATAACATACCATAATATCAGCATCTCCTATGTATTAAACAAGTTCAAGAGCTCATAAGTCGACAAAATTAACGTTCCCTTCACAAGACATTCTGTTTAGAAACCAACCAACCGGCATTTCCTCAAACAATGGCATGCTTAATTTTCTTTACCCCAAATAGCATATAAATTTTTGTTGAATTAGTGTATCCTCTCATCTGAAGGCTTAAATATACATTTTATGTAGGTCTACAACACGCTCCCCCGAGTTTAAACCTGATTCTTGCTTCATGCACTATGCACCATGCACGTCAAACACTTTTGTTAATGGGTACGTAGTAGTGAAACTCGAAATCAGGATCTTTGCCTACTCTAATACCATGTTGAATTGTGTACCACCTCATCTAAAAGTAGAAACTGTTAGAGAAATGACACTTTTTATCTGTTTATTATAGGTCTGGAACGGATGTCTAAAGCATCTTTTCAGACATATGTACAACTTGAAAACATAACTAGAAAGTTCCCCTTGTCTGGTGAAAAATCCATTGCTCCCACGCAAGCAGGGGGCGGAATGTTCTTAAGATAGTTCTTCTACATTAAAGACAAAAACTTCCTTATGGCCGACGGTTTTTGGATATTCTCAGAACACATACATGTAACTAATAAACGATCAGTCAGTAAAAGCTTGTACTTTGGCCAGTTTGGATGTGGAAAAGTAGGCAGAATATTTCTTTTTGTAGAATGGTAGAAGCTTATTATTGTCATAAAAATACCACAACGTAGCCTAACCAGAACACTAATCCTCTAGTACTCCCCAAACATATGAACAAAGTCTATTTTTCATCTAAAGTGGTATAGTAGAGAATGGAAATCACAGACACTGAAATGCAAGAGAGTAAAAATGGGGAGTGTAACTTTAAGACAACATACCAAGTCGGAGACATATAGAAAGCTTCGTGTTTGCTTTCCACCACCATACACAGTCAAAAGTTGCTTGCGAATGGCCTGCAAACATAGTTTTCTGATAAATTGACTTGTTAAAGGGAAATTCAGGTTACACTGCTGATGCCAATAAAAGCTGAGACAACAAACCTGGGCAACGAAGCTGCTGACAACACGTCCATCTTCAAGACACATGCGAGGCCCATACGTATGAATATTCGAGCAATAAGAGTCCCAACCTAAAGCCACTCTATTTTTGCAAAGAGTTACGAACTGAAGATCTTCCATACTGATTAAAGACGTTACGCAATCTGTATAACCTTACATCAGCTTCACAAAAAAAAAAAAAATGTTTACAGAAGGTCAGCCAACCAGTAAACTCTCTGAAAAAGCTACTTAAGGAATATCATCAAGTGACATACTAAATCAATCCTAAAATGAAAATTAGATGCACATGCATATAGGATGAAAGCGAAAAGCAGAAAAGCATATGAGTAGTCATACATGTTAACATCAAGAGAGGGGGTTGGTATGGTCCCCACCCCCCACCCCTCTCCAGATTCCAATCTAAAAGAAGAAAAATGCATGGCATTACCCTTAGAGGAAATAAAATAAATACAGTCCAATCTCACCCTACGCATGAGGGCATATGCAACATTAATTTCCTGCTATACGTGAGAAGTATAGTTCCTTATGATCCTTTTCTTACTTTGGTCAACCAGCTCGATGCAAATTGGAAGACTTCATTTAGACCATTCTGGTTTACCATGTAATTCACCTATTGATATCACTGCATCAACTTATTTACTACATGTAATATAAACAACGTGCTTTACTGACAATCAAATCTTCACTTTCTCATATGGTATAGTTTTTTTGATAAGGCTCATATGGTATATTATCAGCAGAAAAGATTATTCTTAAGAGACCTTTAACAGCAAAAGGACAACCCATAGACCTTCCTAGGTCAAGACAAAAACCAACGGAGATGAACTTGACCCATTACATCAAGCCCAAGATTGCTATAGGTTAGTTGGAATGCCTAATTAATAGGCATTCAATTTTCTCATGAAAGGTAAAAACCATAGAACGAAAAACTTAGTCAATTAGCATTATCATTCACCACATCATCTGCTATATATTGTAGTTTGTAAGAGACAAATCCTTATTACCTCTACACCTCCATAGTCAAGGTTTCAGCAGTCCGTTTTCCCTCATCATAGCAGCTTCTAAGACCTAGATGTTTCAAGACACTTAACCATAACTAAAACCATCTGACAAGATAACTTCTGGACCAAAAGAGAAGGTACTACTGAGTTATTGCATATCTATTGGATTCACATTTCCCCAATATGTTTCCTTTTGCAGATGCTCAAGTGTATCACCATTAACCTCACTTACACTACTAGTAAGCAAAAACCTCAGACCGGTTCTCTTGGCGAGTCCCAACATGTTAAGCGTACCCATCACATTTGTCTTGTACTAACAGTTAAGGATATTCATCCAAATTTGATATAGAGAATCCAATAACCACTCATTTTGAGATGCATTAGGAAAAAACAAAATGTCGATCAAGTATTTCCTCCGGTTCAATTAGAATGTCTCAACAAGAATGTTACTTTTTATATTTAGTAACTCATTACACCCAACATCTTACATGGCATATTTAAGGCCACAAGACTCAAAGGGCAGTTTAGTACATTATACACGTATTTAGTTTAAGACAACAAGATTCAAAAGTTTTTTTCTATTTTTCTTAAACCCGGTATTGAGTCAATCAAATTGAAACAGAGGGAGTACGTAAGTAAATATCATGCAGGCAGATATCCTAATAAATCAGAGCTACATAGGTATAAAGCTGATGAATTTAACCATTAAGTAAAGTGATAATGTAGACAAGGATATAATAGTTTTGACAGGATTATACTTGTAATGAACAGGAGAAGCAGGGCAAGCCAAGTGATAAACATGATCCACTTCAAGCAAAATGGGCTCAACAACATCATGCCTAATAAGTTCAAATCTTGGCTTCCCAAAATGTGCATCACATTTTCTTTCCTTTCAGTAAAGAAATTATCAATCACATAACCTCATCACTCTCTTAATCAACTTATCTACCAAATGACTCCCAACAAAATCCAGCCCCACCAGTCAGCATAATCCTCATTCTTCTCCTCCCAATCCCAATTGGAACCCTCCCCCCCGCACTTCCCCTGTTCCCAAAAATAACCAAATCCCTTAGGGGTCGTTTGGTTGCTGGTTAGGAGCTAAGTTATTCATGTACGACATATTTGCTTACTTGAACATAATTTCTTTCCACGAAAAGAAAGGAAATGGTTCATTCCACGAAATAAAAAAGCTTTTTATTGCTGGTTAGGAGCTAAGTTATTCATGTATTAAATCCTGCATAAGTAAGTACACCTTATGTCTATGTGGCACACTTTCCTTTTTAGTTTGTCCAAAAAAGAATTTCACCTCTATATTTAGAAACTTTTACCTTTAGTGAAATGATTTAAATATTTAAGGCTTGTTTTGGACCACAAATTTTAAAAGTCTTTATTTCTTTTTTAAACTCCGTGCCTAGACAAATGGTGCCACATAAATTGGGACGAAGGAGAAACATGTTTGATAGCATTCTTTTGCTATGTATAAAAGTCAACACACCTAATATGAGGTTTGGTTTGCAATTTAGAAATCCACATAACTAATACATATATGAGTTATGATGGAATATATGTATTTTTTGATGTAGGATAGAAGATGCAATAACTAATACTACCATACATGAATAAATAAATATTACATAACCAATCTCTGCATAAAATAATACATAGATTCTGTCATAACTAATCTCGGCATTACTAATACCTGCATAACTCTTCATCTTCACTCGTTACAATGCGATGAAGAGATGTCTTTGTTCTTTCAATAAGTAACTGATCGATCTTGGAAGAGATTTGTTGCGTTTATGGGATTTTGGAGAGTAAGGTATACCCTCATCTTTATAAATTTTGATAGTAGATTTAATATAAGCGTCGGTGGATAGATGAGAGTGAAATTTTGTGTTTTGCTTATCCCAACACATTAATCGCATTTCATAAATGCATTTACCAAATACAAACAAGGTGTAAATACACCCCTCATATATACCCTTGGTTAAAAAACCAGTGCTTATATATTTCTGCTGTTATATATCTTTTTCGTAATTTATAAAAAAAAAGATTTAGCTTATTTTTAATTAAGAATATGTCACGTGACTTTAAAAAAATAAATCTACTCATTTTTCTTAGCTCTCGTTTGGCCATAGATTTTGGGAGCATATTTTCAAAATATATTTCAAATCTTTATTTGGCCATAAATTTTTGACAGATTTTGAGTGTTAGTGTACTTTTTTTTTTTTTTTTGGTTTTTCACCCGGTGTCTAGAACCTGCATTGGAGCCCGACTATATTCTGATTTTCGACGCGTAGGGTCCCATTCGGGGGCAGCGCACTCTACCAAGGATCTTTTCATACTTGGGCTCGAACCCGAAACCTCTGATTAAGGGAGGAGCAGCCTCATCCGCTGCACCACATCCTTTGACGGTCGCAATATGTCGTTTTTACTTGTTTGGAAAGCCACATAAAAATTGAATTTGAATGTAAATACAAGCAAATTTATAATTTGGTTCGGCTGTCTAGTCAAATGGTTACTTGAACAATATTGATCATAATTTAACTAGTGCAATTGCAATCTATCATTAGTAACGAAAGTATGAGAATTGTAGCTCATCGCATGCTCTAATTATATTCAAAAGGTGACTTTTGAAATCTTTTTTATATTTCTTTTTCAAATATAAATTTCATTTTCCTCAAACCTACTCTTATTTTGATGCTTCTATTTTGTTTAGGAGGAGGATTTGTTAAGACTATTCTGTATTTGATTAGTTTTATTTTCTATTCAAGAGTTTAAATATTCCATTCATTATCACAAACAAAAAATGGTACTAATGTTTATTTATATTTACATAAATGTTTATTTATACTTACATAAATATACTATATATGCTCAAATGAAAATAATACTGAAAATTCCATTATTTATGAGTAGGTAATTACACTCCACCACTTAAAATTATGCACTTTCTAATAGCCACTAAAGTCAAGCAAAAGTTAAAAAGCCAACTATATTATAACTAACAAACAAAATCCGAACATTATGGTAGTTAAGAATATGGTAATAATCAGTACGACGGCGTTAACATCATTTCACATTAACCGTTTTAACCACCACCGGCGGCGTCCCTTTTTCCGTCAGCCGCCGCCTCTCTCCTTTCCATGCACTACACCCTAATCTTCTCCATTTCTTGAAAAAAAAAAAAAAAAAAAAAATCCATTGATGGACTTGTAAAAAAAGAAACAAAAAAAAAAAAAATCTATGATGTCTTCCATCAACCAACAAGGTAATGTCACCAACTTTTTCATTGTGTTTTCCAAAAAATATAATGATTCGATTATATATTCCGAAAAGAATGTGTTTTCCTAAGAAAGATGATCTTGAAAATTACATTGGTATTTATGAATCGACTTGCATGGGATTGAGACGTTGTTATTGTTGTAGGGTATGATTATATATTGAACGTGCAATGTTTTTTCTTTTGAATTCACGTGACCAAAATAAATTGTATGATGCGATTATACATTTTAGGTCCAAATGAAATTGAAAATGGTTTGTGAAAATACGATATTGTATAGAATTGGCTAGGACCGAAAATGTGTTTTCCTAAGTAATAAGGATTTTGAACGTTCCTATAGATGAATCGACTTGTTGGGGATTGAAACGTTGTTAATGTTGTAATGTAGGATTATAAATGATGATATGAATCATTTGAAAAATAAACATATTAGTTCTGTAGCAGATCTTTTACAGGATCAATTCGCATGGTGATTTTTGAAATTTACGTGATTTCAGGTGCGATGGATCTGGAAATGGGGTTACCTCCGGCCCCACATCCAATTTCTAACATGAATTACGCCGGCGAGCCATCACCGTCACCGTCGCCACGAGCACCGGCCCTGGTGGTGTCACATTCAAGCAAGTCCTTGATTCCATCAAATTCAGGGAAAGCCCTGTTCGTGTCAAATTCAGGGAAAGCATTACTTTTATCAAATTCAGGGAAACGGATGGATCCATCAGGGAAGAAAAAGTACGTAAAACAGGTGACGGGTCGACACAACGACACGGAGCTCCACCTGGCAGCTCAACGCGGGGACGTGGGTGCGGTTAGGGAGATATTAGGGGAAATTGATGCTCAGATGTTGAAAACCATGAGCGGGGCGGAGTTTGATGCTGAGGTAAGGAAAATATTTTATTCATAAACTAATAAATCTTTGAATGGTCTCTGCAATCTTCTTTCTTCTCAATTATAGAAAAATAGCTAGCATGATCCCTATTTATATGAATTTGACTACAAATCCTAACTAGACATGAATAAAATAAACTTTCAAATACTAAATCCTAAACAAACTTGATTTCTTACGACTTAGAAATATTTTTTCCAACAGGTGGCGGAGATAAGGGAAGCAATGGTGAATGAGGTAAATGAATTAGGCGAAACGGCGTTGTTTACTGCTGCTGAAAGGGGATATATTGATGTTGTTAAGGAGTTGCTTCCTTATAGTACAAAGGAAGGGATCACGACGAAGAATCGTTCTGGTTTAGATCCTTTGCATATTGCTGCTAGCCAAGGTCATCAAGGTAATGAACATTTGTATATGGCTTTGATGAATTTTCGTTAAGAGTATTGAATTGCTTGGTGTTGTTACTACTTACTGTTGGGTTTGTTATTTTTGGTGTGAATAAGAAATGAAATGTTTTGTAGTTCGCGCCCTTTTTCTGTAAATCCGACATGCCTTTTCTTGTAAAATGCACCGTCATTTTCCCGAAAAGATACCAGGTTCACCTATTCATTGGCTATAAATACAGAGGCTTTGCCTCAGATTCTTACACTGAAAATTTTGAATTCTTCTTCTTCTCCTTTCTCTGCATAGTTTCAACATAATAAACAGTTCGTGTGATTTGCTCCAGTCTTTACGTTCGAAGGTTACCGCAGTTTGAGGCACCGCTATTCCGGTAAAGGTATTCTATTCTATTCTATTCTGGGAGGAAATAATCCTTTACCTCCAGCACTATGAGGGGATTAAACTCTTTAAGGATACACATGGAATTATGTGGGCTCGGAATTAAATTTTGGTCTGAACTTTACTGTTTTGGTTTCTGTTTAACACTACTGTTTTAACGTTAACGGTTTTGTTTCTGTTTAAGCATTACATATTTTGATTTAATCATTCTGGTTAAGAACTCAGGAGATAACACTTACTAGTTTGTGTTTCAACTTATAAATTCTACAGTATTGTATTGGCAGTTTAATTGCTAAAGCATGAAAAATGTATATGCAGCTATTGTTAGGTTACTGTTGGAGCATGACCCAGAGTTGAGCAAGACAGTTGGTCAATCAAATGCAACTCCTCTAGTATCTGCAGCCACAAAAGGGCATACGGCAGTTGTCCATGAATTGCTTTCGAAGGATTCTAACTTGCTAGAAATATCAAGATCCAATGGCAAAAACGCGTTACATTTGTCTGCGCGCCAAGGCCATGTGGATATTGTTCAAGCGTTGCTGGAAAAGGATCCACAACTGGCAAGAAGAATCGATAAGAAAGGACAGACTGCTCTACACATGGCTGTAAAAGGCGTTAGCAGTGACGTGGTGAAGTTGCTTCTGCAAGCAGATCCAGCAATTGTAATGCTTCCGGATAAGTTTGGCAATACTGCGTTACATATTGCCACACGGAAAAAGCGTTCAGAGGTAATAACTGTTGCTTTAGTGTCTACATCGTGTTTTCCTTAACTGTGGAAATTATAGTATTGTTTAGCTTCTTTTAATTTGATGGCTTAAAGCTGGGATTCATTGTTCTACCTGGTCTAAGGCCATCTTAAAGTTTTCTCTCGCCAGCTCCGATTTGATCTGATTTGAGCATGCTTGAATTTCATTTTAGAAAGATCTGCTGGAGATATCGCCAGGAGCTTAGTGCACCGGGCTGTCCTTTCTTCTAGAGATATCATAGGAGTTTAAACTATTACTATGGAGTAACGTCTCTTTTGACTTCATGTCAAACACCTTTTATTTAGAAGTTCTAGAGATCCCTAAAGCATTTTTTTGACATCCTTGAATAATTTTTATACAATGCTGTAGAATTTATAACTCGCTCTATAATATCTATAGTGATGCACACGGTAAGCAGTGACGTTTTTCTAGAACATATAGAAAACAATGATATGGAGAAGAATGGGAATGTTTTGATATAATCAGTTAATGTTACTAGGGGCGGAACTACCGTTCTGCTTACGGGTTAGGCAGCTTTGATTTAGACTCTGTATTTGTATTAAAAAATCCACTTAATATGTATAAATAACTTATCCAGAACCCAGTAAATTGTTTTCTCCGGAATCCAAAATTCCCAAACTCAAGATCCTAGCTCTGTCTTTGAGTGTTACATTGCAAAGTCCTCATTATATTTGGAGAGTATTAGGTTGCTTTGTATTCCGATACTTTCTTGGGATAAGAAGTTGTCAAGCTTTTGATTGTAACATAGCTTGTCAATGGAAACTAGTCTTTACAAGACACTGATTATGTTGGGCATTAAGGAATCTGTGATCTTAATTTAGCTTTATATAACTGCAGATAGTGCATGAGCTCTTGCTACTCGACGACACAAATGTCAATGCATTAACAAGAGATCACAGAACAGCTTTAGACATAGCTGAAGGGCTTCCTATGTCTGAAGAATCCACTGAATTAAAAGAGTGCTTGACTCGTTATGGTGCTTGTAGAGCCAATGAATTGAATAATCAGCCTCGAGATGAGCTTAGGAAGACAGTAACAGAAATTAAGAAAAATGTCCACTCTCAGCTTGAACAAGCTCGAAAGACTAACAAGAACATGACTGGTATTGCAAAGGAGCTTCAAAAGCTCCACAGAGAAGGAATTAACAATGCTACCAATTCTGTAACTATTGTTGCCTCTCTTTTTGCAACAGTAGCATTTGCTGCTATATTCACAGTTCCTGGTGGTGATCTTGATTCTGGATACGCTGTGGCGTCTAACACTCCCTCATTTAAGATCTTCTATATCACGAATGCTCTTGCACTCTTCACGTCCTTGGCTGTTGTGCTTGTACAAATCACAGTAGTCAGGGGTGAGACAAAATCTGAGAAAAGAGTTATTGGGGTGATTAACAAACTAATGTGGGCTGCCGCAGTTTTCACTACTCTGGCCTTTGTATCTGCCTCTTATGTAGTTATTGGCCGGCGTAATATCTGGGCTGCAATTTTTGTTACAGTTGTAGCAGGACTCATTATGGCAGGGGTTTTAGGTGCCATGACTTATTATGTTGTGAGGTCTAAAAGGACTCGCAAAATGAGAAAGAGGGAGAAGTTTGCAAGGACTAGAACCAACTCATTTCCTCAAACGGAATTATCCGATTCAGATTATAATCCAATGTTTGCTCTCTGATTCAAGCTAGTGGTTTCAGAGTGTGAGAGTGCGTGTGTTTTATCTCAGACAAGATTCGAAGAACAGTAATCTGTTGCTGTAGGTCGCTGCTGGAAATACTGAACTGAATTTCAGCAGTGTTCTAAATGACTATATATCTGGGAACTGGCTTGTTTACTTGCACTGCGAGTGAAACATTAATGGTAGGTGAAGAGAAGAGAAAGCAATCACAGAAATAGTTGATTGTGGCTCTGATGAACCTTGAGTACAAGCACTATTGCAGAAGGTTTTTGTTTGTGATAGAAGTGCATATTATTTGAATTTCTACTAAAGCAAATATACATTGTCCCGTATTCTTTTTTCGTTTCTCCTAAATTCTTTTTTGTCGATAAAATTTTGCCTTATTCTTTATTGGTGTATTTCTTTCCATTTGATCTCAGACTATCATCTTGTGAAGTAAAATGCTGTTTCTTTTCTTAACTTTTTGACTGAATAAGGAAATTATGGACAAAAAGAATTTGCAAAACTAAAATGAATATTAACACTACACGAATATGACAGATTTTCAACAAAAAAAAGAAGCATAAGCACCTTATAAGCTACAGAAAAAGAAAAAAGAAAAAAAAAACTGAAAAGAAGCACAAGTACCTTTATGACTTCATATTGTGTACATGAGAATATTTTTCTCTGATGATTTAGGAAGCTCTTAGATAATTTCAAAAGAATGTGTATCTTTGTGCATTACTTTCTCCAGACTGACATAAATGATTAGCTTTAGAATTGTTTACAAGACTGAAAGAACATGTTTACAAGAACAAATATGATGTAAGCATCAATTACATACTCGATGCTACGTATACGTAACTCCAAAAATTTGGACAACTTTTACCAAATATTGTCTGACACATCTACATAGTCCTTCAAGGATATGACAATGTCTTTTATGTTGAACCGTGGCTTGAAAAATGGAGACTAAAATTACTAAAAAGGTAAAGCTAAAAAAAGGAACATATAACCTGTGGCTGTACAAAGGACTCCAAGAAACTTGTACAACATCATGACATGGCAAGGCAGAGTCGGAGTTAGAAGGGTAGGCTGGTCCATTACGACACTTGGACAGAATGTGTCCTTGTCTTTGGCTTCATCCTGTATGCACATGTGCAGGACAGGGCGCACAGGTGTGGGCTATGAAGCAAGTGCGTCCTGGTGCTAGAGGCACTGCCTGCTGATCGGTACTGTCGAGTGTCCGCATTGCCTGCACACGAGCACGGGTGTGGGAGATTGGTGGGGCGACATAGTCACGGGCGCACTTGTCATTTAGCACAGGAAGGGCCACAGGGCCATCCATGCAATAGGCTTTTGAAGGCTTTTCAAGGAGCCATGGGGCATGGCCGAGAAGACACCCATGAAATTACGCTTGTTTCATAGCCTGTCTTAGGTAGGAGAACGCCTATGCCATCCAACTTTCTATGTACTACTTGTATGATTAACTTCTTGTTAGCCTCTCAGGCCCTTATTTAGCAATTCTCCATTTGCACTGACATGAGGAAGGATGGTTGAAGGGGAATTTGTATATTCACCAATAGTCTATACAAGAGCAAACACCATTCTTGAAGTGGTGAAAACGATGGCGGTCCCTAATTACTATTTCTCTTTCAAAACTAGCAGAAATCAACTTCATAGCTGCATGACAATCTGGACAAATGCGAAGGTTTTTCACTACCCGAATGATAGTGGTTTTATCAGTTGCAATAAGTCCGAAAGCAACAGCCATTTTCTCACTGTGGAAAAACAGAGCCTTTTCCTTTTCCTCCTCTTCAACATCGAAAAATACCTCTCTAGTACTTGCGACATGGCCTGCCCTCTTGAGTCGTCTATAGATCTCATCTATCATATCATAGATTTCTCTCGCTTGAGGGTGCTTTTTCTCTTGGACACCAAATTCGTGTATGACCCCATTAACCTCAATGGAGCTAATCCCCCGTGACTTACCAATGCCTTTTTCTTTCATTAATTTTCGGACTTTTGAGACATCTTCCCACCGTCCTGCATTAGCATATATGTTGGACATAATTGCTAGGTAGCCTCCATCCTCAAGGTCAAGTTGGATCAAGTGTTCTATGGCCTTTTCAGCAAGCTCAACATTTCCATGTATCTTGCATGCACCTAGTAAGGCGCCCCAGGCACCCGTGTGTGGCTCATAAGGCATAGATTGTATCAAATTATACGCCTCCTCTAGCAAACCAGCTCGGCCAAGGAGATCAACCATACAACCATAATGCTCCAACTTTGGTGTTAAACCAAACTCTAAAGACATGCCATAAAAGCACTTCCTTCCCTCATCAACCAACCCAGCATGCACACAAGCACACAGAACCCCCAAAATTGTCGCGTCATTTGGCCTTTCAGATTCATCTTTCATACGGTAAAAGAAGTTCAATGCAGTTCTACTCTCCCCGTTCATCGAGGACCCCATGATCATCGCACTCCAAGCTACAACATCACGTTCGGACATCTTATTAAAGAGACATGCAGCACTCTCCAAATCACCACACTTGCAATACATATCCACCAATGCTGTCCCAATCACAGCATTCAACTCAGAACACCTCCTATCGATATACGAGTGCAACCATTTCCCAGTATCTAGAGCTCCAGCTTGTGCACAAGCAGAGAGCAAGCTTGCCAGGGTAACATCATCAGGCGACAAATTCACTCTTTCCATTTGATGGAAGAATCTCATAGCTTCATTAATCCTCCCATCACGTACAAGCCCTCCAATTACCGTATTCCAAGATACCAAATCCCTACAAGGCATTTCATGAAACAATCTCAAGACACATTCAACTTCACCATTCTTCGCAAGGCAGCCTAAAATTGTATTGTACATGAGCAAATCCTTAACAGGCGCTCTATCAAAATACTCTTTCGCTAGCTCCAAGTCTCCGGCTTTAACATACCCCAAAATTATAGTATGCCAAATTACAAGATCCTTACACGGTATCTTTTCAAACAAATCCCGAGCTTTTTCCATGTCGTTAAATTTGTTAACATAGCTAGATAACATCGCATACCATGTTACCTGTTGGTTTTTAACAATGAAATTAGGGAAATAACAGAGAAAAATACTGGCAATGCAGTCAAAAGGAATTATATTGTTTAGCTTAGAATTACCTTTATAGGGAAATTGCAGTAACAAAAAACAGTAAAAAGATGATCAATAGCCTAGTCTAGAATATCTCTACAGATAGAGGTAACTAACTAGAATTTATTCAAAAAAACTAAAGCAGTAAAATAAAGTTACTGCAATTCAAAAGAATTATTTTAACATTACCTCATCTTTATCCGGCAATTCCTCAAAAACTTTTTTCGTCGTGTTCAAATCCCCCATAGCAGTATAAAAATCAACCAAACTAGTACCCACAAATACATCAAGATTCACTCCAATTTTAAACAACTGTCCATGAAGTGTTACTCCTTTTACAAAATCCATTAAATCCGAACAAGCACGAATGGCGAAAGGGTAAGTGAATCTATCAGGCTGCACATTATTCGCGCGCATTTTATCGAAATAATAAAGGGTGTGTTTGGGTGAATGATTTTGTTGGAACCCTCTTATGAGGGTGTTCCAGACAAAAGAATTTGGTTCAGGCATTTTATCGAACAGTTGGGCTGCATACGACATGAGTTTAAGAGAAGAGCATTGGGTGATGAAGTTACCGATTGCGAAACTGCTATGGTTAAGGCCAGTGCGAAGGAGGTATACATGGAGGGATTTTAAGTGGTTCAAAGTGGAGAGTTTGTGTGGAGATTTTAGTAGAGAAAGGGCAATGTGTTTTTGCTGCCATAGCCAACTGCAAGGTTCATTCATTGGCGGGACAAATTTCAGGTTCTTGGTTTGGGCCTTTTTAGCTGTTTAACTCGGTTAATTGCACACCTCTAAAACGGCTACAGCCTGTTGCCTATTGCATTCGTTACTTTCATTGTCATTTTAATTTGAAATAAGGGTCAAAAATACATCTCAACTATCACTTTTTTTTTTTTTTTATATTTTCGTATTTAAACTATTAAGATAATAAGAAAACATACCTCAAGTTATATATGATGGTACTTTCCTACCTAAACTATTACCAGATAATTAAGAAACATACCTCAAGTTATATATGATGGTGCGTGTATTACACTATCTTCTTTTGTTCACAAATCGTACAGAAGAAGTGGAACAACTGATAATGAAGAAGAAATAAATAATTCCACCGAAGAAGCGTAACTAATTGTTAGGTTAAAAGTTAGTATTCACGTGAGTAATTTGCCCACATTTGCAAAAGGACATTCTTCCTCATTTTGATAAGAAAATATGACCAACCAAATAAGAAGATAAAGGTTTCTTAAGAAAATAAACAAAATGTAGAAGGAGTATTAAAAAAATCAAAGCTAATAAAATCGGATAAATATTTCTAATTAACAGCCATAAAGAAGAAAAATGAAGAACAAGGTTGATAATGAAGAAAAAAATAAATCAGAAAAATGCAAAACTAAAGAACAAGAGAAGAAGAAATGAAGAAAAATGGTTGAGAAATGATGAAGAAGATAGGAGAGCTTATTGGCTTTAAAGAATTAATTGGAATTTAAAAAAAAAAATAATGAAATATTTATAAATTACATATAATAAATATTTTTATGTATAAAATATGTAAAAATTGAATACTAAATCTTTTGAGAAAATTATGTTTCACGCGCATTTTAGTGTTTGAGGTAACATATAGTCTAGTCGTTTATCGGTTTGTTCGTGTGTTTTAATTATGTTTCACGTGCATTTTAGTGTTTGAGGTAACATATAGGAAAGTCGGATGTGTTTTAATTATCTAGTGATAGTTTAGTGTGGAAAGTCGCGCGCGCACACACACACACACACACACAAAAAAAAAAAAAAAAACTGAGGTGCGTTTTTTACCCTTATCTCTTTTAATTTTCATATTTATTAAAAACCCGTTGTTATGTAACGATGAAAAACGTCATTTTATGTAACAACGGATTTATTTTAGTAAACTTACCCAAAAGTGATTTTTGAAATTATCACTTACGACCTATTACACACCTAATATATTTAAAAGTAGCCTTATAAGGAGAGTTTATTTTCTCATCTTGACTTTATTTATTAGTATGTAATGATGTTATTTTACAGTTTATCCTACTAGTTTTACCTGTTACCTAACTTTTTCTCTATGATAAGCTTATTCTCATATTACCGGTGTGTGGCATTGTGAAACGATGGAGATATATAATATTTTCATACATTATATTCATCAAAACAATCTATATATAATATAAAAGTTAAGATACACAAACGAGGTGATGTGTGGACACCTCTCACTACTTAAAATCCATTTATCTTTTTTCTCCTTTTTTTGGCCTATTCTCTAATTATAAAATAATAAATAAACTCTAAGCATCTCTTAACTATTGGCTCAATAATGGACAACTGAAAGGGCTTACTCAATTTAATATGACAGGAATTTTAAACCAAAAAGTCACGTCTCTAATTAAAAACTTATGAAAGCAATTTAGAGTTACAATGCTAACGGTTAATTGATTAATAAGAATGAATAATAGTCGGTCATTATAATGAAAGAAACTAACAGGCCACGTTCTATTCCTTCATCGAAATAAAGCCAACTTTTCCGATTGTTGTCAAATCGTCCCGAGGTTCCCTTGCAGCTCTTCCACCTAAGGGTGAGTATCTTCTTAACTTACGGCTTGTTGCTTTGTCTACTCGGTTTAATTAATTATGTGGTAGTTTGCGATGTGTTTGGTGAGAAGCAAAGGGGTTGCCGTACATATACTATTATAGAGCATAGCGTAGATGGGCTATTTTTTTTTAAGTAAAATTGTGAAGTAGCGG